>NC_084615.1:67496003-67603503 GCF_033978795.1 Nerophis ophidion | reverse complement strand
ATCGATACAACGTCCGATACAACGTTAATGACTCCTTATTTTTTTTGTTATTCATTAAACCAGAGTTTTTCAACCTTTTTGAAAAATCCAGAGGCACACTACAAGCAGAAATCTTTAAAAAAACGAAACACAGTTGACAGTAAAAAGTTGTCGCAATTGTTGGATATGACTTTAAACCATAACCAAGCATACATCGATATAGTTCTTGTCTCAAAGTAGGTGTACTGTCACGACCTGTTACATCATGCTGTTGTAGGCACAACACCAATGTGAGCAATTTGCAAAATTCGCAACCCTCTTTTGCACATTTGTATAATGCGCAATCTTTTTTCAAATTGCTTCCAGCTATATATTTGAATAATGTGTGGTGCACATTTTGCAAATCAATGGGCGCAAATACATGTTTTTGGTGTCAAAATGATTTATTAAATACTTATGTAAATCTATTAATTTGTAGTCGGGACAATATAACTGAGTATTGCTCTCAAATCAGTCCAACCCTAACTAACCACTATACAGTGTACAACCACGACTAAACTACTACCACAACTTGGTTTACTATTTATAAAATACAATAATGTAGGGTTACTGACTAAACCATCCACAAAATCTCGTCTTGCGATATGCAAATTGCTTGCGCACAATGGAAATGACGTATACTTTGCAAAGTGCGGGAGATTGGTGAGATGCTTACAACAACACCGTGACTTATTTTGAGTTTTTTGCTGTTTTCCTGTGTGTAGTGTTTTAGTTCTTGTCTTGTGCTGTTATTTTGGTGGCTTTTTCTCTTTTTTTGGTATTTTCCTGTCGCAATTTCCTTTGAGCGATATTTCCCGCATCTACTTTGTTTTAGCAATCAAGAATATTTCAGTTGTTTTTATCCTTCCTTGTGGGGACATTGTTGATTGTCATGTCATGTCCGGATGTACATTGTGGACACCGTCTTTGCTCCACAGTAAGTCTTCCCTGTCGTCCAGGATTCTGTTTTTGTTTATTTTGTAGCCAGTTCAGTTTTAGTTTTGTTCTGCATAACCCTCCCAAAGCTTCAATGCCTTCTCTTAGGGGCACTCACTTTTTTTTAATATTTGGTTTAAGCATTAGACACCTTTTTTTAGTACCTCGTACCTACTCAGTCGCCTAGTGGTTAGAGCAGGGGTCTCAAACATGCGGCCCTCGAGACGTTATTTTGCGGCCCGCACTTTAATATGACAATTCAATGTTGTGCAGCCCGCAATTTTAATATGAACGAAACTTGACAGCGTCATACTTCCCAACGTATCCAAATTTCACGGGAGTCCCCTTAATATCAGGTTATCCATTCTCTGGAAACCCATGCCAAATTTCACCCAATCAACAACACTCAGGGAGTGCCGCAATTGCACTGTTCTTAAGGGCCTCTGAATCCTGAACATGACAGCATGCAAGCCTATTTGATTGTTACATTTGGCTGAGCAGTACACATGTGCGATGTTGCAAGACATATTTGTTCAACAGCTACACAGGTCACAGGTTGGCCGTAAAAAAAACTTTAACACTGTTACAAATATGTGCCAGACTGTGAACCCACACCATACAAGAATGACAAACACATTACAGGAGAACATCCGCACCATAATACGACATAAACCCAACAGAAAAAATACCCAGAATCCCATTCAGCCCTAACTCTTCCAGGCTACAATACACACTTCCACGCTACGACCAATCCCCCACGACCCACCCTTCCTACTTGGGTCGGTTGAGGTTGTGTATATTGTAGCCCGGGAGAGTTAGGACTGCAAGGTGTTTTGGGAATTTGTTTTCTTGTGTTTAAGTTGTGTTAGGGTGCGGATGTTCTCCCAAAATGTGGTTGTCATTCTTGTTTGGTGTGGGTTCAAAGTGTGGCGCATATTTGTAACAGTGTTAAAGTCCTTTATACGGCCACTTTAGTGTGACCTGTATGGCTGTTGAGTAACTACGTCTTCCAGCCACTAACGTTGTTCTGCACAAGTGTCGCACAATATGATTTAGAGCTGTCACTTTAGTTGTGTTATGTGTGCGATGATAAGTTGTAAAGCAGCAGTTCTCTTATTGATGATACGTTATGTGAAGGTATGCCAAGGGATAAGTGAGATTTATCAATCCTATCTTAAAGAAACCAGTCAATCATAAATACTTAATAAATATATTTGTTGGATAACACTTCAACAAAATATGAATGTAAGTTCATAAACTGTGAAGAAATAATACAACAATCCAACATTCAGTGTTGACAGCTAGACTTTTTATGGACATGTTACATCAATATTGATGTTAAAGATTTCTTTTTTTGTGAAGAAATGTTTACAATTAAGTTGATGGATCCAGATGGATCTCTATTGCAATCCCCAAAGAGGGAACTTTAAGTTGATGATTACTTCTATGTGTAGAAATCTTAATTTATAATTGAATCACTTGTTTATTTTTCAACAATTTTTTGGGGTATTTTTATATCTTTTTTCCCAAATAGTTCAAGAAACACCACTACAAATTAGCAATATTTTGCACTGTTATACAATTTAATAAATCAGAAACTGATGACATAGTGCTGTATTTTACTTCTTTATCTCTTTTTTTCCAACCAATAATGCTTTGCTCTGATTAGGGGGTACTTGAATTATAAAAATGTTCACAGGGGGTATATCACTGAAAAAAGGTTGAGAACCACTGTTTTAGAGGACATTAAAGGCAATGCAGTCACGGCAGCCATTAATAATGTCGGCCGGGTGAAAATTGGGAAAAATTCGGTAGAAGGGTTGCACCGGTAGATTGTTGGGAGGTGCACTGAAATTCAGGAGTCTCCCGGAAAAATCCTGAGGGTTGGCTAATATGTTGCTAGGGCGGGAAAGCCATTCATGGAAGGTGAATTCATTAAAAAGTGCATGTTAGATTTTTTAAGAAATATTTTCTCGCAGCCCAGCCTCACCCAGTTTCTGCATCCTGTGGCCCCCGGGTAAATTGAAATTGAGGCCCCTGGGTTAGAGTGTCTGCCCTGAGATCGGTAGGTTGGGAGTTCAAGACTATAAAAAATGGGACCCATTGCCTCCCTACTTAGTACTCAGCATAAAGGGTTGGAATTTGGTGTTAAATCACCATAAATGGTCCCCTGGCGCGGCACCGCTGCTACCCACTGCTCCCCTCACTTCCTAGGGGGTGATCAAGGGGATGGGTCAAATGCAGAGAACAAATTTCACCACACCTAGTGTGTGACAATCATTGGTATTTAAACTTAACTTTAACTTTACCTGCACACTGCCTCCCGCTGTTTCCAACATCCACAAAGAAATTAGCCACCGGCGGCCACCTACTGATATGGAAGAGTATTACTCTGTTACTCTGCCGAGCTCGAGACAGCACCAACATTTAAATACTGAGCTCGAGACAGCACCGACATTTAAATACAACTCATCATTTGCGGACTATAATTACTGGTTATCAAAAAATATTTTTAACCCAAATAGGTGAAAGTAGATAATCTCCCACAGCAGTAGTTCTAAACCTTTTTTCAGTGATGTACCCCCTGTGAACATTTTTTTAATTCAAGTACCCCCTAATCAGAGCAAAGCATTTTTGGCTGAAAAAAAAAGAGATAAAGAAGTAAAATACAGCACTATGTCATCAGTTTCTGATTTATTAAATTGTATAACAGTGCAAAATATTGCTCATTTGTAGTGGTCTTTCTTGAACTATTTGGAAAAAAGATATAAAAATAACTAAAAACTTGTTGAAAAATAAACAAGTGATTCAATTATAAATAAAGATTTCTACACATAGACGTAATCATCAACTTAAAGTGCCCTCTTTGGGGATTGTAATAGAGATCCATCTGGATTCATGAACTTAATTCTAAACATTTCTTCACAAAAAAAGAAATATTTAACATCAATATTTATGGAACATGTCCACAAAAAATATAGCTGTCAACACTGAATATTGTATTGTTGCATTTGCTTTTCACGGTTTATGAACTTTAATTCATATTTTGTTGAAGTATTATTGAATAAATATGTTTATAAAGGATTTTATAAATGTTGCTATTTTTAGAATATTTAAAAAAAATCTCACGTGCCCCTTAGCATACCTTCAAGTACCCCCAGGTGTATGCGTACCCCCATTTGCGAACCACTGTTCCACAGCACACCAAACTGTACCTCACGGCACACTAGTGTGCCGCGGTACAGTGGTTGAAAAACACTGCATTAAACAATCTTAACATGGAGTGAGTCACTGCTGTTTAAGTAATTGTTTTGTTATTGTTTTCCAGATGGATAACAGAAAACTGGAGCAATCTTCCTCAAACACCTGCGTTGATCTGGAATACATCCTAAAAGAGCTGGACTTACTGTCTGATTGCATGGATCAACTAGCATGTGTGTGGTTTGTTTTTCTTTACTTCCAAAATGTCAGTAAGGATCAATAAGTTGTAAGGTGACATTGATGATCAATTTCCAACTATGCAAAGCACACATTCAACTGTTTGCCCTCGATCTGCAATGCGATAGCCGCACGTGGATTACAGCAAGTCCAACCGCTATGCAAGTTAGCCACACATTTAGAGGTGTCAGTGGCGTCTTGCTTACATTGTTGTACATGACGCCTGTCAGATTGTACCCCGCTCGTGGCATAAAAGTAACTGAAGGATTACTGACATGGCTATCACTCAAACTAGATGTGACTTGTTCTCTGCCAAAGGGGACAGTTCAAGCCATAAAAATAAAGCTTACCAGAAGTAAACATGTATTTTGACATGAAAAGCTCAAACCGAAGTTTGTTCTATTCCTAACATTAAGAGAGGTATTAATTCATCAATGATTAAATCACAATTGAAGTTACTGAGATGTACACTCCAACTAAACTGCATCGCACTTAAAATAAGTAAAACATTCCAGGAATCATGTATGACATAGATTATGCCTGATAAGTGTTTTATATTACAACAGTATTGTTTTATAACATGCATTCAGCTCTACACGTGCAACATTTATGTTGTTTGCTGCCATCTGCGGACACCCAGGCATTTCTTTTTTTCCCCTCCCCCTGCAGTGCAAATACAGCTTAAGCTGTGTGATCTGATCGTTTCTGTCGGCCACCCTGACAAGCTGGGACACCTGAAAGTCCAGGAGGCACCGAATCAGCTGCCGCAAGCTTCACCTGGAACTGATGAATGAAAATCCAAGGTAATAAAGTTGACAAACAATTATACATGCCAAAAATTGAGCTACTGTTTTTTTGTGAGTGATTCGAGTTACCAGAATGACAAAAAAATATCTCTAGGGATATATTCATAAGCTTTTTGATGTGGACAAGTCACTCACTTCGTACACACACATTTGAAAATGGAAACACACATTACATACTTGATAGTTGGTGTTGATACAAGAACTGTCAAATTTTTGTTAATCAGATTATCGTATTTTCTGAATCATAGTGCGCACCGTATTATAAGGCGCACTGCCGATGAATGGTCTATTTTCAATCTATTTTCACATAAAAGGAATACCGGATTAAAGGGCGCATTAAAGGAGCCATTTTTTAGTTTTTTTCTAAAATGAAAAAACTACCTTGTGGTCTACATAACATGAAATGGTAGTTAATTGGTCAAAATGTTATATAGATTATGTTTTACAGATCATCTTCAAGCCCCTTTGTGATAGTCTCTTCCGGATGCGCCGTTTTGTGGGCGGTCTTATTCATGTGGCTCACCTTCTGCAGCGTCTTCTCCCTGTCATCTTTGTCGTAGCGATGTAGCGTGCAAGGATGGGAGTGGAAGAAGTGTCAAAAGATGGAGCCAACTGTTTTAAGGAAATTCAGACTTTACTTAAATCAATAAAGGCGCAGAATATCCTCATCCGTAAAGAACAACAAGGCTGGAAATGTGTCCCGTGACAAACCGTCTTGGGTGAATAATATAAACTCACTACACAGGTATGTTTTAGCGCTTTCATGGCGAGTTTACTGATAGATATAAGTAAGGACTTTACACTACTTTATATTGGAAAATGGCAACAGTGGAGGATGAATGCCCCATAACAAGAAGATAGGCTTTTTCTTTTTCTCTATCGACCATGTTGTCGGTACGGACTACAAAGGTGGATGCGCGCAATTTTTCAGGATTTATGAAGATCCCAAATACAGATCAGCAGGTACCATTCTCATTCTCCTAACAAAGGTCTTAACTCATTCTCCTTCTATGCCACATCAATATGGAATGCACTCCCAACAGGTATTAAAGAAAGTGCATCTCTATATTCCTTCAAAACCACACTAAAAGAACACCTCCAGGCAGCTACAACCCTTGCCTAACCCCCTCCCCCCACCACATCCCACCTTCCCGGATTGTAAATAATCAAATGTATATACTAGTTCTTATGCTTTCTGAGCCTACTATGTTCACTGCTTGCTGTACATTTCCTACGAAGTGAGACCTACACTGTTACAATGTCCATTTCTCAGATGATAAACTTGTATGATGACTGAAATATGCTGATAGCAACCTAACCTAGCCACCCCAACCCCCGGATTGTAAATAATTCAATGTATATACTCTGTTGATTAACTTGTATGATGACTTTATTATGCTGATAGTAGATATTTGTACCATGAATCGATTTACGTGGACCTCGACTGGACATTTCCAGTGAGGGTTGGACTCCGCCAAGGCTGTCCTTTGTCACCGATTCTGTTCATAACTTTTATGGACAGAATTTCTAGGCGCAGTCAAGGCATTGAGGGGTTCCGGTTTGGTAACCGCAGGACTAGGTCTCTGCTTTTTGCAGATGATGTGATCCTGATGGCTTCATCTGACCGGGATCTTCAGCTCTCGCTGGATCGGTTCGCAGCCGAGTGTGAAGCGACCGGAATGAGAATCAGCACCTCCAAGTCCGAGTCCATGGTTCTCGCACGGAAAGGGGTGGAATGCCATCTCCAGGTTGGGGAGGAGACCCTGCCCCAAGTGGAGGAGTTCAAGTACCTAGGAGTCTTGTTCACGAGTGAGGGAAGAGTGGATCGTGAGATCGACAGGCGGATCGGTGCGGCGTCTTCAGTAATGCGGACGTTGTACCGATCCGTTGTGGTGAAGAAGGAGCTGAGCCGGAAGGCAAAGCTCTCAATTTACCGGTCGATCTACGTTCCCATCCTCACCTATGGTCATGAGCTTTGGGTCATGACCGAAAGGATAAGATCACGGTTACAAGCGGCCGAAATGAGTTTCCTCCGCCGTGTGGCGGGGCTCTCCCTTAGAGATAGGGTGAGAAGCTCTGCCATCCGGGAGGGACTCAAAGTAAAGCCGCTGCTCCTTCACATCGAGAGGAGCCAGATGAGGTGGTTCGGGCATCTGGTCAGGATGCCACCCGAACGCCTCCCTAGGGAGGTGTTTAGGGCACGTCCAACCGGTAGGAGGCCACGGGGAAGACCCAGGACACGTTGGGAAGACTATGTCTCCCGGCTGGCCTGGGAACGCCTCGGGATCCCCCGGGAAGAGCTAGACGAAGTGGCTGGGGAGAGGGAAGTCTGGGTTTCCCTGCTTAGGCTGTTGCCCCCGCGACCCGACCTCGGATAAGCGGAAGATGATGGATGGATGGATGGACCTCGACTTAAACAAGTTGAAGAACTTATTCGGGTGTTACCATTTAGTGGTCAATTGTACGGAATATATACTGTACTGTGCAATCTACTAACAAAAATATCTGTCAATAAAAATACAAAAGTTAAGAAAAGTTGCTTTTGCATAATATCGCGAAACAAAATGGCAGATAATGTCTTACCTTATACACACACTATAATAATTAATTGTATGTTTAATGAGCCGAAAATCCACCAAGCTGAGCGGCTTTATAGCTTACCGAAGTCTTACTATCACATTTTGATATGTTTTTGAGCGTTGTGTTTAATGTTCTATATTTTCAATGGAACATATTATGAGGTGACGACTTGTCCAGGGTGTACCCCGCTTTCCGCCCGAATGCAGCTGAGATAGGCTCCAGCAACCCATGCGACCCGGACAAGCGGTAAAAAATGGTGTTGTTTACTTGGGTGATATTGTCATTATACCTCTTACCACTATCTCTTATGTTTGACTACCATCTACTGGTCGTAGTTATCATTACACCATGTACCAAATTAAATTGCTTCGAGGTTGGTGTTCAAAACCAGAATAATTATGTAAATTAGGCGCACCGGGCTATTAGGCGCATTGTCGAGTTTGGGGGGGGAAATGATTTTAAGTGCGCCTTATAGTCCGGAAGATATGTTAACCACATTACGGAATTTGGATTAATAGAATAAAATTGAAAAGTAAGTACTTTATTGATCCCTGGGGGAAATTCAGCTAAATCACAAGTGTTTGCTTGCTTGCATGATTAACATTTGCTTAAGAAACGAGCCTTATTTAATTTACATGTCCTATATTATTGTCAGACTGTCATCCAGGAACGTTTATATTTTTGCTTGAGTGCATGTCATTTATTTGCACAAAACTCAGTAATAGTTTTATCTAAAAAATTTTCAGGCTGTATTTTGGTATGAAATTTGCCAGCGAGCACACAAGTTAGTCCACTCATTCATTTTGTGACTGACGTTTGCATTGATTTAATCACTGAATGTTATGCGGTAAAGGTAAAAGAGCTTGTACCGTCAAAATAAACTGCATGAATAATCTAAGTGTGTACATGATTATCTTTTTGTGATTTATCACGATTTTATGTGTTAATTTTGACAGCCCTAGTTGGTACAAATACTTTTATTTGCACAATAAAGTTCTGGTTGGTGCAGTCAATGAAATGTAATTATTTTCTTCACCTGAGAGCTGTGACCAAATTGAGAAGCCTCATGCACACAAACATTGCCTGCTTGTTTATACAGTATTAAAGTTTTCTTTTTTTTATGCTCCACAGATTTAAGCATGATGTGAGAGGACCTTATTTACTTCTTTAAGAGCGGCATCTCCACACCAGCTGGGAGCCCAAGTTTGAAACCACAGTACAACTAAGACCAGTAAAAGGACCTACATAAATAAACTTAACAAATTGATAAGGTACACGGCATTGCCTTGACAATAGCACCATCTGCTGCTCAGTTTCTGAACGTGCTTGTAGTTAAACCAATTCTTGGGAATTTGATTTAAATGAAGTCTATATTTATTTCCAGACGGTGAACAATTACTCTAACGTTTACCTAGTAGTGCACATATGCAGTAGACTACAGCCTAACATAAAAACTGCATGAAATGCAAATTGCAATAAAATAATATATTTCCCTAATGTTGTAGTTGTTTGAAATGCTGTTAAGCAATGCAATATTACGCTGGATAGTGTAGCAGCTGTATATTTGACTTTGTTTCAACAGGGTATGTCACTTGGGTAACTGAAGGTAATTTATGGCAGGTGGTCATGATCGCCAAATGGGTTTTTCTGATGATCATCAAGTAGGTTAGATCAAAGTTAATTTTAAATTAATAACTGAGACAGGCTCCAGCACCCCTGCGACCCCAAGAGGGAAAAGCAGTAGAAGATGGATGGATGGATATATTTATTTATTATTTATAAATAAATATATCCATCCATCATATATACATTTTATATATACATATATATATATAAAATGTGTGTATGTATATATATATATATATATATATATATATATAAATATATATATATATATAAATATATGTATATATGTATATGTATATATAAGTATGTATGTATATATATATATGTGTATGTATGTATATATACTGTATATATAAATACATATATAGGTGTGTGTGTATGTATATGTATTTATACGTATGTGTATATATACATATATATATGTGTACATATATATGTAAATATATGTATGTGTATATGTACATATATGTATATGTATATACATATGTGTGTATAGGTATATATATGTATATGTATGTGCACATGTATATGTGTACATATGTATATATATACACATATATATAAGAATATATATGTATATGTACATATATATGTATGTATATATATATACATATATGTGTGTACATAAATATAATTATATATGTATATTTTTATATATATATATATGTATACATACATATATATATATATATATATATATATATATATATACACGGCGTGGCGCAGTGGAAGAGTGGCCGTGCGCAACCCGAGGGTCCCTGGTTCATTCCCCACATAGTACCAACCTCGTCACGTGCGTTTTGTCCTGAGCTAGACACTTCACCCTTGCTCCTGATGGGTGCTGGTTAGCGCCTTGCATGGCAGCTCCCTCCATCAGTGTGTGAATGTGTGTGTGAATGGGTAAATGTGGAAGTAGTGTCAAAGCGTTTTGAGTACCTTGATGGTAGAAAAGCGCTATGCGACTACAACCCATTTATTTATTTATTTATTTATATATATATTGAATCGAATCGTGGGACACCCAAAGATTCACAGCCCAGTGTGAATCTTTGGGTGTCCCACAATTCGATTCAATATCAATTCCTGGGGTCACGATTCGATAATTTATCCATTTTTTTCGATTTGATTCGATTCTTGATTCAAAAACGATATTATTCCGATTCAAAATGATTCTGTATTCATTCAATACATAGGATTTCAGCAGGATCTACCCCAGTCTGCTGACATGCAAGCAGAGTAGTTGATTTTTTTTAAAAAAAGCTTTTATAAATGTAAAGGAAAATGTTTTATCAACTGATTGCAATAATGTAAATTTGTTTGAACTATTAAACGAACCGAAAATATGACTTATTTTATCTTTGTGAAAACATTGGACACAGTGTGTTGTCAAGTTTATGAGATGCGATGCAAGTGTAAGCCACTGTGACACTATTGTTCTTTTTTTTCATATATATATAAATGTCTAATGATAATGTCAATGAGGAATTTTTAATCACTGTTATGCTGAAGTTATAACTAATATTGATACTGTTGTTGATAATATTCATTTTTGTTTCACTACTTTTGGTTTGTTCTGTGTCGTGTTTGTGTCTTCTCAATTGCTCTGTTTATTGCAGTTCTGAGTGTTGCTGGGTCAGATATGGTTTTGGAATTGGATTGCATTGTTATGGTATTGCTGTGTAGTGTTTTGTTGGATTGATTAAAAAACATAAAAATACAAAAAAATCAATATCGATTTAAAAAAAATGAGAATCGATTCTGAATCGCACAACATATTCGAATCGATTTTTTCCCACACCCCTAATATATAGTACATATATATATATGTGTATATTTATATTTTATGTTAGGGATGTAACAGTATAATGATGAACCGCGGTAAAATTCCAGACGGTTATTAATACTGTTTGAATTTTTAATTAACGAAAAACCGTCATTTATTAATGCATTTTAGGCAACACTGCTTACTTCCTGAATGCTGAAGCGCCGCAGTGCCTGCTGTTGTAACTTATGGGTTATATAGTTTTATGTGTGATGATCATTCATAATTTGCATGCTAGATTTAATTGCTGTTAAATAGATCTATTATTATCTACAGCTAAAAAGAGTTAAAAGTGAATCGATTTGATTTATACATTTATTTGATATTGATTATTTGAGAAACACTTACACAGGATTGATTTGTTTTCTATTGTATAGCCTAACAAAGGGTTAACTAAAATACTGCATGTTCCACAATGCATTGCGGCAAACCGGATGTAAAAAATGAGCGGGAGCAGGTGCATTGTGGTTGATGAGATTGAGCGTTACGGGCCTATGGGTGATGAATGAATGACAGATAAGATATAAGGATTGTTTTGTACCGTCTGTATCCCCATTTTTCCCTATATAAAGTACAACTTTATTTACACATTTCGACGTTCTATCCAATACTTTGATCGTAGTTTATCTACCCCTGCGCATGCGCACTAGAGCCATTCAGTTCACAAAACGTGGCGGCGACTTTACGACTTTGCTTTAAAAATGTTCCGTCCGAGCTAACAGTTTTCACTTTAAACGCTTCTACTTCTGTGGAGTCTGTGTGCGATAAAGAGCGCAATGCTGTTCGAGGAGAAAAATATTTGATGCTGCAGTTTTATTTTGAACGTGCAAATAGCGTCCTTCCGTCAGCTACTGGGACTGACAGTTACCATGTAGCAGGTGATGTGTCTGGGACGTTGCCACAACTTGTTTATAAAGTCTGTAGTGTGTTTACTGGGTTGGTCACTCATCCTTTATTTTAACTGCTAAGATTGTCAGTGTCCCAATAACATCTATACTAGCTAACATGTTTTATCACTTCATTGAATTGAACGCTGGCTGAGTTGGCGGTGAGGCACAAAGATTGTATATTAGATATGAGTGGTTTCTCTCTTGTTTATTTTTGTTGGCCAAACTGTTGCACTGAAGTACATGGTTGTTGTTAAATAACAAAGGTTGTTTATTTGACTTTAACTTGATTAGACCAACTGCTTTGTGTTTTATTTTAATATCAAAAAGTAAACTTTTTTTTTACATTACTTGTTTTTTCCATTCCACAGAGTACTTACTTTAACAACCATTCATGTGACGTAGCATTTTTTTAAAAATGTTTTATGGTGTATAATTAATACCTACATGCCAGATTGCTGTTCAAACTCTCAATTGGTCTGTCCAGATACAGCATGCACATGTACTAGCATTAGTACATGTAAATGTATGTATATAACTTAAAAAATAACTCTCCTTATGAAAATGTAAAAATAAAGATAAAGTATCATCTATAAAAAGCTGGCAAGCTGATACTATTAATGAACAAAAACACAAATATTTGTCTTTAAATTTACAGATAACGTCCATCTAGAGCAGTGGTCCCCAACCTTTTTGTAACGCTTAATAATTTGTCCCGCGGCCCGGGGGGGGGGGGTCCTTTTTTTTTTCTTCTTCTTTGTCATGAAAAAGGGACGTTTTTGTCATGAAAAAGGGAGTTTTTTGTGGTTGGTGCACTATTTGTAAGTGTATATTGTGTTTTTTATGTTGATTTCATAAAAATAAAAAAAAATAACTATTTTTTATTTATTTTTTTTTTTTTTATAAAAAAAATCTTCTGCGGCCCGGTTGCAATCGGTGGGGACCACTGATCTAGAGCATGATGGTTGGGGACCACTGATCTAGAGCATGATGGTTGGGGACCACTGATCTAGAGCATGATGGTTGGGGACCACTGATCTAGAGCATGATGGTTGGGGACCACTGATCTAGAGCATGATGGTTGGGGACCACTGATCTAGAGCATGGGTGTCAAACCCTGGCCCGCTGTGTAATTTAATTTGGCTCTTGAGGCAATATCAAATTAACATTACAGCTGGCCCGCCGTTATTACACAGCAGCGGTGCCGCTGTAACCAGGGGCGCCGCTAGGGATTTTGGGCCCCATGAAAATAATTTTTACAGGGCCCCCAACACATAATTTCATATAATTTCATCATCATTAGGGGCCCCTCTGGGCCCCCCTCCATCATGGGCCCCTAGTATCCGTCTCCTTTACCCCCCCTTTTCGGCGCCCCTGGCTGTAACATCGCAATTTCTCACACTTAACAATCCTCCCGAAGTTCAGTGCCCCTCCCGAAAATCTCCCGGGGCAAGCAAGCATTCTTCCGATTTTCACCCGGACAACAATATTGAGGGCGTGCCTTAAAGGCACTGCCTTTAGCGTTCTCTACAACCTGTCGTCACGTCCGCATTTCCTCCATACAAACAGCGTGCAGGCCCACTGGCATAATTATTATTACACACAAAAGTGAATGCAAGCCATACTTGGTCAACAGCCATACAGGTCACACTGAGGGTGGCCGTATAAACAACTTTAACACTGTTACAAAAATGTGCCACACTGTGAAATCACACCAAACAAGAATGACAAACACATTTCGGGAGAACATCTGCACTGTAACATAACATAAACACAACAGAACAAATACCCAGAACCCCTTGCAGCACTAACTAATTCGGGACGCTACAATATATTTTGATATTTACCTCAGAAAACTGCAAATAGAAAAGAGGCATTACATTTGTATTTAAATTTTATTTTATATGTCATTAATATTTTTTAATTATTATGATTATTATTTGAAACTCGATTTTGCATGTCACTATAAAGTTACTGTATATAAGCCTTGCTTGTTCAATGTTCAATGCAAAACTTGGTTGGGTCCCTATTAAAAGGTTAATTTGTTCAACCTTGGCCCGCGGCTTTGTTCAGTTTTAAATTTTGGCCCACTCTGTATTTGAGTTTGACACCCCAGATCTAGAGTATTTTTATTAGCTATTACAAATTACATGATGGCATCGCGTTCAAACCCCAACACTGTTTTACCAAACGTAATGAATAATCATGATTAATAACCGTGATTTCAATATTGATGAGACTAATCTAATTATTTTGCCCATAATTGTGCAGTCCAATGTGTAAGACTAGACCTCATATATGAACACTATTTGTATCTGAATGAACATAAAGTTCAGTTACATCTAATGTCAAAAGGGTGCCATCTTCATTTATTTCTATTTATTTATAGTATTATTTTGTTTCTGCTACATTACTTTGTTTGTAATGATTGTGTCGCTTTCATATGCACTTTCAACTTTCTACTTGAGGTACATATATACATTGTAAATGTGTTGTTTGTGGTTTTTTTTTTTTGGTTAAAGGATTTCAATCTCAGTGTTTGGGGGATGGACTCTAGCCGCTAGCTAGCTCGCCGTGTCTTGCTGAGCAGCATTTCAGTGTTATTCTAGCTAAACTTCATTGTTAGTTTTCAAGTCAAAATGTGTCCCCACTCTCTTCTGTTTACATACAGTGTCTTCCTGTAAGCCCTCTGTGATTGTGTGTTGCCGAACATGCTCCTCTGCTCGTTATGCCAGCAATTTCACAAGGTGACGACCGCGCCCGTTAAAAAAATGTTGCAAACATTTTTTTAAAAGTTGCTTTCAGAAGAAAAGAGGTTATAGAACCCTATCAGTAAATCAATGAACATGTTATAAGTGTTAATGATACCTAATGAATCATTTAACGATATAATGTCAGTGATTATGATGTATGACACAAAAAGCTCCCATATCCCCGTAGAATTATGCAAGACACATGTTTAACACTCTTTGAAAATGTGTTGTACCAAGAAACGCTTAAAGGGGAACATTATCACCAGACCTATGCAAGCGTCAATATATACCTTGATGTTGCAGAAAAAAAGACCATATATATTTTTAACCGATTTCCGAACTCTAAATGGGTGAATTTTGGCGAATTAAACGCCTTTCTGTTTATCGCTCTGGAGGGGATGACGTCAGAATCTGACGTCGCCGAGGTAATACAGCCGCCATTTTCATTTTCAACCCATTGTAAACATTGGGTCTCAGCTCTGTTATTTTTCGTTTTTTCGACTATTTTTTGGAACCCTGGAGACATCATGCCTCGTCGGTGTGTTGTCGGAGGGTGTAACAACACTAACAGGGAGGGATTCAAGTTGCACCACTGGCCCGAAGATGCGAAAGTGTCTGCCGCCAGACCCCCATTGAATGTACCAAAGTGGCTCCACATTTTACCGGCGATGACAGACATGGCACAGAGATGTTTGGATAACCTGCAGATGCATTTGCAATGATAAAGTCAACAAAATCACAAAAGTGAGTTTTGTTGATGTGGACTTATGTGCTAATCAGACATATTTGTTCACGGCGTGACTGCCAGTTAATCGATGCTAACATGCTATGCTAATCGACGCTAACATGCCCTTTACCGGCGGTGCTAAAGCAGACATGGCACAGAGATGTATCGATAACCTGCAGATGCATTTGTAACGATAAAGTCACAGAAATCACAAAGGTGAGTTTTGTTGCTGTTGACTGCCAGCTAATCGATGCTAACATGCTATTTACCGGCGGTGCAAAAGCAGACATGGCACAGAGATGTATGGATAACCTGCAGATGCATTTGCAACTATATTACGTTTCCTTCCACCCTCATTTAATGCGAAAAAAACACTTACCAATCGACGGATTTAAGTTGCTCCAGTGTCACAAGATGCGAAAGTCCTGATCGTTTGGTCCGCACATTTTACCGGCGATGCTAACGCAGCTATTCGGCCATGCTATGGCTATGAATAGCGTCAATAGCTATTCGCTCAATAGCTTCAGTTTCTTCTTCAATACTTTCATACTCCAACCATCCGTTTCAATACATGCCTAATCTGTTGAATCGCTTAAGTCGCTGAAATCCGAGTCTGAATCCGAGCTAATGTCGCTATATCTTGCTGTGGTATCTTACCATGAATTGATTAACGTGGACCCCGACTTAAACAAGTTGAAAAACTTATTCGGGTGTTACCATTTAGTGGTCAATTGTACGGAATATGTACTGTACTGTGCAAACTACTAATAAAAGTATCAATCAATCAATCAGGTATTCGCCATTGTTTGTTTACATTGGCAGCACTGTATGACGTCACAGGGAAATGGATAGTGGCATCGCAATTAGCGAAAATCAAGCACTTTAAAGCTTTTTTTAGGGCTATTCGGAGACCGGTAAAATTTTGAAAAAAATTTCAAAAAATACAACATGCCACTGGGATCTGATTTTTATTGTTTTTAACCCTTTTGAAATTGTGATAATGTTCACCTTTTAAACTGGTATGTATCATACAGTAATAACCTTTATTGAGGCTATGGGCTTTTAAAAAAAGTTACTGAGATCCACTGTTAATATTATGTTTTTTTAATTTGGTTTATATAATTTTATTCACTGTCATTTGTTGAATCCAATCTTGCCACCCAGCACAGCAAGTCCTCAACTCACACGTAGGTGATAGAGGCGGGCGACAGGGATAGGGGATGATCAATCACGGTGTGATCCACCCCCCTGACCCTCAGGCATGTCTGGGTGAATACATGAGTCCTCCTGGGGGGTCTTAGTGGAAGATCCCCCCCCAGCCCTCTGCACGGGTTTTACTCTAATGTTCTGATTTGGAGACGTGCCCCTGGTGAAAGACAGGATCTTGCCACTGTAAAGTCAACATGGAAAGATGTATGATAAAAGAGAAAGTGTTGGGAACGTTTCGAGCAAACAATGACATCTTGAAAAATACTTTGTTTTGACATCCTTTATGTAGAGAAGAACACATCAGGTCAGACAATTCGTTTATGGGGCCAATATGGAAGCAATCATCTATAACTGGTGGAGATAAGGAGTGGATTGAGGAAGACCTCCATGGGGCAAAGCCTTCATTAGTGCACAGCAGGAGAGCCTGGGAAATACAGGACATCCCCAGGAGCAAACAGACATATGGGAAAAGGGGATTGGAAGGTGTGTTCAGGGGATAAAGACTTTCTTGTCTTCAGAGTCACTATCTGCTGCTTTTTTTCTTCTTGGGTCCTTTCTGTCATCATCTGAAACTGAAGCCTATTTTTTGTATAGTCTGTTTCTTTCTTGCCCCAAACGTAGTGTTGGAAAATTAAAAAAAAAAACTGCTTCCCCCTCTCCTTTAAGCCCAGACCCCCTGATGAGAGAAATATCCAGGCTATCTCATTAAACTGAGACCGTGGCAGATTTATGACACGTCCAGCTGAGAGGAAAGTTTTTGTGTTAATACGTTATGGAAGAGACAATCAGCACAGACCTTTCATTTAACTGCATTTGAAGAACAAAATAAGATCAAATAAGATTCGATGTGGACAATGGGAGTATCTTCAGGACATGCGTCATGTACTGTAGAGAAAGTAGCAGAAATGTAGCAGGCTGTCAAAGTCTCCCCCCTCTTGTCTTCCAGCTTTGATGTATTGTGTGCTGCATTAGCATCATCTGAATGTGACCAAGCCTGAGCTGGGTGTCCTCCCAGATTATCAGGACAAACGGCTGACTTCTAGTAGTGGAAATACTTCTCTAATTTGTCTTTTAAAGCCTGAGAATTAATTCAATACGCGTTGACATCAAAGTCATGCCGGATCAACATCTTGATAGGTGTCATCTGCACCATGTTATCCCTGTAATCCTCTGTTAAGTGTATTTACCCCATTCTAATTCTAATGGGCATGGCTTGCCTTGTGGTCTGTCGTAGATCCACTTCTTCCCCAAGTTAAACTATTTTCGTTTAACCGTTTGAAATGAAAGATAAAGAAGCGTTGTTTGTTTAACTTTTATTCAAGTCTCACGACACACATTGATTTAAATACATGTACAACATAAAACATAAAAAAGTGCAAACATGATGTACATTCAGATTTGGGCCCTTTTTAGGAAGATTGTCACGCAAATATGTGTCTTATTTGGGGCCCCGATATCTGCGTCTGAGGCCGTCAGTCCCTTCCCTCCTGGCGCAGATGTGCTTCACTATGACCTGAGAGCAGTCATCACAGTTCACCTTGCAGCACCAGTGAAACTTACAGTTGCAACTGCTCACCACCTCAGTGCGCTTCTCTTCCACCCTCAGGCCGCATTCGTGGCAAAGTCGGCGGCAGCTCCTTCTCTCCCACTGGGTGAGGCCCTCTCCGTGCTGCACGCACTCGCGGCCCTCCGTGCCGTACAACCCCAGAGTGGCGTTTCTCTTGCAGTAATTGGGGGAGTCCTCGAGGTAGATGAGTTCACTCTGGGCGATGCTGCCGAAAGCGTCCACAATGGCCCCACGGCTGTCCGCGCTGTTGCCGGCCCTTTTGCGCTTCTTGTCGATGTCCAGTTTTTGGGCCTGGCCGTGCTTAACCTTTAGATAATCGCCGATTTCTCTGAAGTCGGACTGCTGCGTCCAGCAGGTCTGAACGCTGCAGCTCTCAGACATGCCGTGACATCTGCAGATGCGCTTCATGGTGGCCTTCACCGCCTATGGAGACATCAACAATGACATTTATTTGGATTTAAATGAATCCAACGCCCTTTCTCTTACAACATTACGCCTGCAATATCACCGATCTATACAGCAGGGCTATTCAACTAATTTATTTTGGTGGCCACATTTCCAGAAAGCTAGAGACCGGAGGACTGGACTTCAATCAATCAATCAATCAATCAATCAATCAATCAATCAATCAATGTTTACTTATATAGCCCTAAGTCACTAGTGTCTCAAAGGGCTGCACAAACCACTACGACATCCTCGGTAGGCCCACATAAGGGCAAGGAAAACTCACACCCAGTGGGACGTCGGTGACAATGATGACTATGAGAACCTTGGAGAGGAGGAAAGCAATGGATGTCGAGGGGGTCTAACATGATACTGTGAAAGTTCAATCCATAATGGATCCAACACAGCCGCGAGAGTCCAGTCCAAAGCGGATCCAACACAGCAGCGAGAGTCCCGTTCACAGCGGAGCCAGCAGGAATCCTAATTACTATTCTTGTTTTGTATGTTCAAGAGACATTTAATTTTGGTCTTTTTATTTTGTCAGTTAAAGGGGAGCTCCGCTGCTTTTTAAAGAGCTTCTACAAAAAAAGCTAGTCAAAGATCATCTCTATGATAGCACTCTGGTGTTTTTAAGAAAACTGCTGTAAAAAAAAGTTCACACAATCAATCATAGCTTTTATGGACGTGTGAAAGTAAACAATGTGATGAATAACATTTCACAACAATCAATCTAGGGATTTAGATATCTGAACTCTCGCGGCTGTGTTGGAGCCTCTATGGATTGAACTTTCACAGTATCATGTTAGACCCGCTCGACATCCATTGCTTTCAGTCCTCTAGAGGGGGGGTTGCCCACATTTGAGGTCCTCTCCAAGGTTTCCCATAGTCATCATTGTCACTGGCGTCCCACTGGGTGTGAGTTTTCCTTGCCCTTATGTGGGTTCTTCCGGGGTTGTCGTTGTCGTGGTCGTTTGTGCAGTCCTTTGAGACATTTGTGATTTAGGGCTGTATAAATAAACATTGAGTGATTGATTGATGACGGTAAGGACACTGTGCTTGTAGGCTTGAAATTAGCAGTCGTACTTGACGGCCGCAACCACTTCATGGTTTCACATTAGTTATGTAGTACAAAACTAGACTTTAAGTCAGGGGTAGGGAACCTATGGCTCTAGAGCCAGATGTGGCTCTTTTGATGACTGCATCTGGCTCTCAGATAAATCTTAGCTGACATTGCTTAACACGATAAGTAATGAATAATTCCGCTGGTAATCACAGTGTTAAAAATAACGTTCAAATTATAAAACATTCTCATGCAACCATTCGTTTTCTATCGCACCTGTTCAAGATGTCGCATTATTGGTAAGAAGTATTATATTTATTATTGGTTAGCTTTAGAATAAACATTTTATTAAAAAGAGTAAGAGACTTATTATACGCTAAAAATGTTGGTCTTACTTAAAAATGCACGCATTTAGTTGTATTCAGTGTTAAAAAATATTATATGGCTCTCATGGAAATACATTTTGAAATATTTGGCTTTCATGGCTCTCTCAGCCAAAAAGGTTCCCGACCCCTGCTTTAAGTAATCGCTTGACATACATCGCGGACAATACCTCGTATTAGTCTGCTTTGGCAGTCTAAATGTATTCACTGTTTTCCCTCATCCACGGGAGCCGCATTCTCGTTGTCTCCCCTTCAATAAATGGACAAAGTTTTTTGCTAAGTGGAATCCCAGTTGACCTGGACATTTGACAGTTCTCTTGCCGTACCTGTGGCACAACACTCGTTGACAAACATATCTTACCAGGCTGCCGTTCTTCCAGGCCCTATCCTAAACCGTCACCCAACATTGCTATGTTGCCATCTGAGATGAGTTGTATCCGAAATTGCTACAATCGAACGTTTTCTTCTTTTAAGGTATTAATTTAGGATTTCCGCAAGCTTCTGTTACGCAGATGGTTGTGGCGCGATCTTTCTGGCGTCCCTTCCTCTCCAAACTCAGTTTGTAAACGATCAATGAGTCCATACAAAGCTAAGAGCCGGAGATTCAAAAAATAGACAGTGCTCTTAACCGTGTAAAAAATTATCCAAAAAGGGGAACCTTAAAACGATGGTTTAGTGTGGCCGAAACGGGGGTTAGGCTAAATAATTATTTGTAATTAATATAGACAGGGTCTTAGAGAGAACCTAAAATGGAACCTTGAGGAACACAACTACTTTAAAGGCCTACTGAAACCCACTACTACCGACCACGCAGTCTGCCAATATGGCCGGTTTAGTTAACTAAATTACAATATTAAATTTACCGCGGAATTTCTTGTTGAAAACGTCGCGGAATGATGACGCGTGCGCGTGACGTCACAGACTGTAGAGGACATACTAGCGCAGCACCATTTGCGGCTAAAAGTCGTCTTTTTCATCGCGCAATTAAACAGTATTCTGGACATCTGTGTTGCTGAATCTTTTGCAATTTGTTCAATTAATAATAGAGATGTCAAAGTAGAAAGAATGGGCTTGGAATATTTAGCCTTTAGCCACACAAACACAATGTGATTCCTTGTTTAAAATTCCCGGAGGTGAAGCTTTACCATGGATCAGAGCGGTCAAGCGAACATGGTTCCCGACCACTTTTCAACCGGCAGGTTTCGGTGAGAAAATTGTGGTAAAAAGTCGCCTTTTACCGGCGATCAGCTGAGCTTGCGCCGTCCATGCAGCTGCCGTCAACTTCCCTCAGAGACTGGCATCAAGTCACCCATGGACACACCCCTCCGACTATCAGGTACTATTTAATCCCACTAAAACACTAGCAACACAATAGAAAGATAAGGGATTTCCCAGAATTATCCTAGTAAATGTGTCTAAAAACATCTGAATCCGTCCCAATGCAATCACCTTTTTTTTCTTTTTTTTTTCTAGTCCTTCGCTATCAATATCATCATCCACAAATCTTTCACCCTCGCTCAAATTAATGGGGAAATTGTTGTTTTCTCGGTCCAAATAGCTTTTGCTGCTGGAGGCTCCCATTATAAACAATGTGCGGACGTGAGGAGCCATCACCCTTGTGACGTCATCATCTGCGACTTCCGGTAAAGGCAAGGCTTTTTTTTATCAGCACCAAAAGTTGCAAACTTTTTCGTAGATGTTCTCTACTAAATCATTTCAGCAAAAATATGGCAATATCGCGAAATGATCAAGTATGACACATACAATGGACCTGCTATCCCCGTTTAAATAAGAAAATCTCATTTCAGTAGGCCTTTAACTAAAGAAGTCCAACAAAAAATTGACCGCGCCTGAAGTAAAGGAGCAACAGGAACACATTAAGAAAAAAAAAAAAGAGTAACTGCTAAATAGGAGTGGGCGCCTAGAGTAACACCTCAGTTGTCTGGTATGTTATGTATGCTATCTTGTTTAATGCCAAAATCGTTCTTTGATTGCAATAAGAAACGTATGTTCAGTGTACCATAAGATATGTTGTTGAAATAAATATTGCCATTTTTGTGATACCTTTTATTTAGAAAAGTATCTAAATACATCGGTATTGGGACAACGTTACATTGCGGACCTTAGTGTCTGCCAGCAAGGTTAAAATGAAAATGCAATGATCTGCCAATGTGTTTACATTCGTCTAAGTTCCTCTACACAATAGGAGAACTCTGGTGATTTTAGAAATTTACTGCAAAAATGTTTGTCGCCCAAATTTTTAACTGTATACGATGTTATTCCCGGGCCAGATTTTTGACCCCCGGACCACCAGATTAATAGCCCTGCCATACAGTGTTAATTAGGAGGCTTACTTGACGTCCGACTTCATTGTTGTGCAGGTTGACAGCAGCTCTGGAGTCCTGACCAGTCTCTTGTGCATCCACGTACTGTTTGGAAATCCTCTCCCCAAAGTCCACATTATCACTGCAGCCACCCCAGAGCCAGCCTTGTCCACCTGCACGCACAAATGATCATTTGACAACGGTGAACATCTACATTTTTCTTTTATATCTCCATCCATCTATCTATTTTCTGCCCGTTGTCCTTCACGGATTCTTGAGGGCTGGAGCCTATCCCAGCTGCATCCTGGACAACTTGCCACCTCATCACAGGGCCAACAGTGAGACAAACAACATTGAAACTCACATTCACACACTAGGACCAATGTATTTTATATATATATATATATATATATATATGTATATATATATATCTATCTCCATCCCATCCATTTTCTACCGCTTATTCCCCTTGAGGTCACGGGGGGCGCTGGTGCCTATGTCAGCTACAATCTGGCGGAAGGCGGTGTACACCCTGGACAAGTCGCTACCTCATCACAGGGCCAACACAGATAGACGGACAACATTCACACTCACATTCACACACAAGGGACAATTTTAAAGTTGCCAATCAACCTATCCCCAGGTGCATGTCTTTGGAATTTAGAGGAATATATATATATATATATATGATGCAATTCCTAAATTCCTTGCAATAGCTCGTTGAGAAATGTTGTTTTAGTACTCTTTGACGCATTGCTCACGCATTTGTTTCCAAAGGGGTGACCCTCGCCCCATCCTTGTTTGTGAATGACGGAGCATTTCATGGAATCCTTGCATTCACCTGATCCCAATTAGCCTGTTCACCTGTTTGATGAGCATTCCTCAACTTTCTTGCCACTTGTGCCAGCTTCTTTGAAACATTATGCGGGCATCAAATTCCAAATGAGCTTATATTTGAAAAAAATAACGTTTTCCAGTTCGAATGTTAAGTATCTGGTCTTTGCAGTCTATTCAATTGAATATAGGTTGAAAAGGATTTGCAAATCTTTGTATTTTGTTTTTATTTATGATTTACACAACATGCCAGTTTCACTGGTTTTGGGGTTTGTATATGTGTAAATATTAATGTGTGTGTGCATGTGTACATGTGTGTATGTACGTGTATATATATACAAACATATATATATATACATATATATATATATATATATATATATATATATATATATATATATATGTATATGTGTGTGTGTGTGTGTGTGTATATATATGTATATAAACACACAAATATATGCATGTGTGTATATATTTATATATACACATATATATACATATATACATATGTGTGTATATATGTATACACAAATATATCATAAATTATCCCTATATATCTATATATATATATATACACACACATACATATTCGCACATACATAAACATACACACACATGTGTATGCCTATATATATATATATATATATATATATATGTATATATATGTATATGTATCCATCCATCCATCCATTTTCTACTGCTTTTTCCCTTTGGGGTCGCTGGTGCCTATCTCTGCTACAATCAGGCGGAAGGTGGTGTACACCCTGGACAAGTCGCCACCTCATCGCAGGGCCAACACAGATAGACAGACAACATTCACACTCACATTCACACACTTGGGCCAATTTAGTGTTGCCAATCAACCTATCCCTAGGTGCATGTCTTTATAAGTGCGAGGGAGCCGGAATACCCGGAGGGAACCCACGCATTGCAAACTCCACACGGAAAGATCCCGAGCCTGGGATTGAAAATATATATATATATATATATATATATATATATACACAGTATATATATATATATATATATATATATACCGTATATATATATATACCGTATATATATATATTAGAGATGCGCGGTTTGCGGTCACAACCGCAGAGTATCCGCGGGTCGGGCGGGTGACATGACGAAAAAATAGATTTTAAATAGATTCGGGCGGGTGGCAGTTGAACCAATTCGGAAACATATATTGTAATAATCCCAGGAATGTAGGCTCATAAAACGTCTTCGTTTGTCTTGTCTTTATTGCACAAGATGTAATACAACCACACAACAGCTCTCATGTCTCTAACGCTTTTCCCGGGACAACTCGAACTGTCACTTCCCTGTCTCTCCCGGAAGTCCCGCCCCCCAGCCAAAGTCATTGGCTAAAACCCCGTAGCCAGCCGCTACATTATACATAGTTCAATGTTATGTTGAAGAGGTTCGTTTAGCCTACTGATGTGTATTTATAAAGGGTTGATTTATATAGGCTAGTAGGTAAAGTGTTATACCTGACAACACTTGATGGTACAATTCATATAACACGTCACAGACGACGTCACGCTAACATCACGTGACACCTCTGATGAAGGCTGCAGAAGCAAGGTAGCCCAAACTTGTCAGGTACAACACTTTACCTTACTAGCCTATAGAAATCAACCATTTATAAATAGTTAAATGTTGTTTCCCACATACGAAAAACGAGCAGCACTCTTTGAAACAGTATGTGGGCATACTTTTATTTTGAAGTGTCTCGTTGGGTCTGTCGACGGATGTAAGGAAGCTACTTCCGGGTATGGCCAACGAGGTATTTGTCATTTGTTGGTATTTTACTTGGTAAAATGTTTGATCCACATGTTGTGCATGTTATTATTTTCACGTTTGTAACGAGCTTTATTTATTACAGTAAATTTGAAGAGAAAGTAAGCCTTCAAATAAATCAGTTCAAGAAAGCCATTGTGTCTGTGCTATTTGGATGGAGTTACACTTTCTAACCTCACTAATGCCTTGCATCGTCTATATTAGATATATAACAACGGGCGGGTGTGGGTTTGATGAAATGTTAATTCGGGTGGGTGGCGGGTGGATGACGACTTTAGTGATGCGGTTGCGGATTATATAATTGCCTATCCGCGCAGCTCTAATATATATATATATATATATATATATATATATATATGTCTTGATTGGACTATCCAGAGAATAGTACTCGATACTGTGGTAGAGCGCAATATGTATGTGTGGGAAAAATCACAAGACTACTTCATCTCTACAGAACTGTTTCATGAGGGTTTCCCTCAATCATCAGGAGATTTTAAAATCTCCTGATGATAAAAAAGTTAAAAGTTGTTTGTTCAGCTTATGATGATTAAAAAAGGAAGAAATGAAACCAGCGTAGAGGAAATAAAAGCGTCTTCAGAAAACAATTACAATTGCAGATTTTAAAATCTGATGATTGAGGGAACCCCTCATGAAACAGTTCTGTAGAGATGAAGTACTCTTGTGATTTTCCCCACACATCTCATTTCATACCATACCATACCGATTTGGCCATTTCTTGAGACATCACATCCACAGTTATCCAGGTCCCCCATGCTACAGTTCCTGGTCAGGGTGTACATGACTCCTGCTGCACTGATGGCATATACAAAAGAGGTCTCTCTGGTGGCTGCAAACAAAAGGAAATTCATCACAGCCTATACTGTTAATCAAACTAACACTCAAAGCAATGTTTTGTTGTAGTATTTTTTTTTAATTATTTTTTAGGAAAACGCATGTCACCTACCATGCCTGAGTCCTCTAAGCTGGACGGCGCTGTCAGAGCAGTTCCACCTCTCCCACATAAACTGCTGCTTGCACTCGTCCAGGCCACGCTGCGTGCCCACCTGCACGCTCCCGGCGTAGGTGAGATACGCCTGCATGCACGCCAACATTCATTTTGAACTTTCAACATGCTGCAACACTTTTATTTAAAAAAAAAATGCATGCATTCATTTCTCATTTACCTTGGAACCCGTCATGAGAAAGTTGCTTGCAATCCTAGAGAGACAACATTAGTTCTAATCACCACGCAGAAACCAACCACTGAACAAAAAAAAAAAAAAAAAAAAAAAGGGACTTACCAAGCATGACCTGCATCAACTCGGCATAATATCGGCAGCAGCAGCCACAGTAGATGCAGCATTGTGGAAGAATTGCCAACCTAATATGGGTCCGTCTTCTGCAACGTGAGCCTTTTATTTACAGGAGGAACAAACGGGGGGCTTGTGTCTTATTATCCCCCCAAGCGGCTCAAAGCTGATTGGATAACGGCTTTAGGAAACGCCTATATGCGCACTTCAAAGGCCATGCTTTATTTTCCCCCTGACACCAATATACAAGCGTGGCTAGACAAACCAGACGGAATGACTTCTTTTATATGATATAAAAATATTTATTAAGTACAAAATACAATATTAAACAGTTTTTTTTTAATCAAATATGTAACAAAGTTTTTGATTTTAAAAAAAAAATACAAAAAAAAATCAAATATGTAACAAAGTGGGCTTCACGGTGGCAGAGGGGTTAGTGCGTCTGCCTCACAATATGAAGGTCCTGCAGTCCTGGGTTCAAATCCAGGCTCGGGATCTTTCTGTGTGGAGTTTGCATGTCCTCCCCGTGAATGCGTGGGTTCCCTCCGGGTACTCCGGCTTCCTCCCACTTCCAAAGACATGCACCTGGGGATAGGTTGATTGGCAACACTAAATTGGCCCTAGTGTGTGAATGTTGTCTGTCTATCTGTGTTGGCCCTGTGATGAGGTGGCGACTTGTCCAGGGTGTACCCCGCCTTCCGCCCGATTGTAGCTGAGATAGGCGCCAGCGCCCCCCGCGACCCCAAAAGGGAATAAGCGGTAGAAAATGGATGGATGGATGGATGTAACAAAGTGCATTAAAGGCCTACTGAAACCCACTACTACCCACAACGCAGTCTGACAGTTTATATATCAATGATGAAATATTAACATTGCAACACATGCCAATACGGCCTTTTTAGTTTACTAAATTACAATTTTAAATTTCCCGGGAGTTTCGTCCTGGAAACGTCGTGTAATGATGACGTGTACGCAAGACGTCACGGGTTTTTAGGAAGTATGAGCGCTACGCACACACACACAGCTAAAAGTCGTCTGCTTAAACGGCATAATTACACAGTATTTTGGAGATCTGTGTTGCTGAATCTTTTGCAATTTGTTCAATTAATATTGGAGAAGTCAAAGTAGAACAATGGAATTGGGAAGCTTTAGCCTTTAGCCACACAAACACAAGGTGATTCCTTGTTTAAAATTCCTAGAGGTGAAACGTTACTATGGATCAGAGCGTGATCAAGCGAACATGAATCAAGACGGAATGTCAACCGACAGTTTTCGGTGAGAAAATTGTGGTTAAAAAGTCGCTTCTTACCGGAGAAAAGCTGAGCTTGTGTCGTCCATAGCTGCCGTCGACTTCCCTTAGACACTGCCCGTGGAGACACCCTTCCGACTATCAGGTACTATTTAACTCACTAAAACACTAGCAACACAATAGAAAGATAAGGGATTTCCCATAATTATCCTATTAAATGTGTCTAAAAACATCGGAATCTGTCCCAATGTAATCGCGTTTTTTTTTTAACTTTTTTTTTTCTAGTCCGTCGCTATCAATATCCTCAAACACAAATCTTTCATCCTCGCTCAAATTAATGGGGAAATTGTCGTTTTCTCGATCCGAATCGCACTTTTTGTTAGAGGCTCCCATTAAAGTGAGGAGCCATCAACATGTGACGTCATCGTCTGCGACTTCCGGTAGAGGCAGGGATTTTCTATTAGCACCGAAAGTTGCGAACTTTATCGTGGATGTTCTCTACTAAATCCTTTCAGCAAAAATATGGCAATATCGCGAAATGATCAAGTATGACACATAGAATGGACCTGCTATCCCCGTTTAAAGAAGAAAATCTCATTTCAGTAGGCCAAGACGCTCAGTGCCGACGAGGCTTCCGTTTAGTTTTGTTCCCGTGTGTTCTCACCGCGCAGTAATGTTTCGTCACAATCTGCGTGCATTTGTCACATCGGACCGTGCAGCACCAGTGGAACTCGCAGTTGCAGCTGCTGACCACCTCCGTGCGCCTCTCCGCCACCCGCCGGCCGCATCCGTAGCACAGCCGGCGGCAGCTCTTCCTCTCCCACTGAGGCGCGCTCTTGTCTCCCCTCAGGCACTCGCGGCCCTCCGTGCCCGGGAAGCCCGAGCTCTGGTTCCTGACGCAGTAGTCCGGGGAGTCCTCCAGGAAAATGAGCTCCGTGCGCGGGATGTTGCGGAAGGCGTGCGCGATGCCCCCTCGGTTATCCGCGCTGTTGCCGGCCCTCACCGGCTTCTTGTCCGCCTCCAGCTTCTTGGCTTGAGCGTGCTTCATTTTCAGGTAGTTTCCCACCTCCCGGAAGTCGGCCAGCTGCATCCAGCATGTTTGGATGCTGCAGCTCCCGGACACGCCGTGACACTTGCATGCTCTCCTCATGGTTGCCTTGACTCCCTGCACACACAACATGCATGATTACATACATTCATCCATCCATCCATCCATCCATCTTCTTCCGCCTATCCGAGGTCGGGTCGCGGGGGCAGCAGCCTAAGCAGGGAAGCCCAGACTTCCCTCACCCCAGCCACTTCGTCTAGCTCTTCCCGGGGGATCCCGAGGCGTTCCCAGGCCAGCCGGGAGACATACTCTTCCCAACGTGTCCTGGGTCTTCCCCGTGGCCTCCTACCAGTTGGACGTGCCCTAAACACCTCCCTAGGGAGGCGATCGGGTGGCATTCTGACCAGATGCCCGAGCCACCTCATCTGACTCCTCTCGATGTGGCGGTATAGCTCGGTTGGTAGAGTGGCCGTGTCAGCAACTTGAGGGTTGCAGGTTCGATTCCCGCTTCCGCCATCCTAGTCACTGCCGTTGTGTCCTTGGGCAAGACACTTTACCCACCTGCTCCCAGTGCCACCCACACTGGTTTAAATGTAACTTAGATATCGGGTTTCACTATGTAAAGTGCTTTGAGTCACTAGAGAAAAGCGCTATATAAATATAATTCACTTCACTTCACTTTACTTTGAGCTCCTCTCGGATGGCAGAGCTTCTCACCCTATCTCAGTGGTTCTTAACCTGGGGTCGATCAAACCCTAGGGGTTCGGTGAGTCGACCCCAGGGGTTCGGCGGAGGTCAAAACACACCCGACTCTTTGTGTAAATTTAAACTTCTCCCTATCAGCGTAGTACGGATACGGCAACATCTGACTGATTTGCAGGTGTGTAATTTGTTTAGGCACTGTCTTGGTTTTGTTGTTTGAACAAGGTGATGTTCATGCACGGTTCATTTTGTGCACCAGTAAAAAAAACACGGTAACACTTTAGTATGGGGAACATATTCACCATTAATTAGTTGCTTATTAACATGCAAAATAGTAACATATTCTCTTAACTAGTCACTAAGTACTAATTAATGCCTTATTCGGTACGGCCTTGTTATAACCCTAACTCTCTAACCCGGACCAAGTACCTCTAAATTAAGTCTTTGTTACTTAGAATATGTTCCCCATACTAAAGTGTTACCAAAAACATATAGCTTTGTCTTGAATTTGGAAAAAAATAATTTATTTTTGATTTTTTACTAAAGAAGGGTTTGGTGAACGCGTATGAAACTGGTGGGGTTCGGTACCTCCAACAAGGTTAAGAACCACTGCCCTATCTCTAAGGGAGAGCCCCGCCACCCGGCGGAGGAAACTCATTTCGGCGCTTGTACCCGTGATCTTATCCTTTCTGTCATAACCCAAAGCTCATGACCATAAGTGAGGATGGGAACGTAGATCGACCGGTAAATTGAGAGCTTTGCCTTCCGGCTCAACTCCTTCTTCACCACAACGGATCGATACAGCGTCCGCATTACTGAAGACGCCGCACCGATCTGCCTGTCGATCTCACGATCCACTCTTCCCTCACTCGTGAACAAGACTCCGAGGTATTTGAACTCCTCCACTTGGGGACACTACATTCATGTTCAAGTTTATTCACAATACCATATTACAATTAGCCCTGCGATGAGGTGGCGACTTGTCCAGGTTGGACCCCGCCTACCGCCCGAATGCAGATGGGATGAATTGATTAACATGGACCCCGACTTAAACAAGTTGAAAAACTTATTCGGGTGTTACCATTTAGTGGTCAATTGTACGGAATATGTACTGTACTGTGCAATCTACTAATAAAAGTATCCATCAATCAATCAAAAGGGATAGGCGGCGCCAGCGGCCCCCCGCGATCCCAAAAGGGACAAGCATTAGGAAATGGAAGGATATTACAATTAAAACAGTAGTGAATATCCATTTAAGGATGGGGGTCAGTGAAAGGGTCCCCCAGATAAGCCAGAAGAAGCTTTTAGCAGGGGGTCCAAAGGTCAGTATATAAATGGAGTGCTGAAACATGGTGGTAAGCACAAAAACGCTATATGATAAACACAAACTAGGAGCACGAAAGCAAGCATACACATATACATACATACATTTATTCAACCACGCACAACCCAACAGTAGTCTACCCCAGAGGTTCTCAAATGGGGGTACTTGAAGGTATGCCAAGGGGTACGTGAGATTTTTCCCCAAAATTCTAAAAATAGCAACATTTTAAAAATCCTTTAGAAATATATTTATTGAATAATACTTCAACAAAATATGAATGTAAGTTCATAAACTGTGAAAAGAAATGCAACAATGCAATATTCAGTGTTGACAGCTAAATTTTTTGTGGACATGTTCCATAAATATTGATGTTAAAGATTTTTGTGAAGAAATGTTTAGAATTAAGTTCATGAATCCAGATGGATCTCTATTACAATCCCCAAAGAGGGCACTTTAAGTTGATGATTACTTCTATGTGTAGAAATCTTTATTTAGAATTGAATCACTAGTTATTTTAATATCTTTTTTCCAAATAGTTCAAAAAGACCACTAGAAATTAGCAATATTTTGCACTGTTATACAATTTAATAAATCAGAAACTGATGACATAGTGCTGTATTTTACTTCTTTATCTCTTTTTTTCAACCAAAAATGTTTTTCTCTTATTAGGGGGTACTTGAATTAAAAAAAATGTTCACAGGGGGTACATCGCTGAAAAAAGGTTGAGAACCACTGAGCTAGAAGAAGCTTTTAGCAGGGGGTCCAGAGGTCAGTACATGCATGGAGTGCTGAAACATGGTGGTAAGCACAAAAACGCTATATGATAAACACAAACTAGGAGCACCAAAACAAGCATACACATACATACATACATTCATCTATTCAACCAAGCACAACCCAACAGTAGTCTACCCCAGTGGTTCTCAACCTTTTTTCAGTGATGTACCCCCTGTGAACATTTTTTTTGATTCAAGTACCCCCTAATAAGAGAAAAACATTTTTGGTTGAAAAAAAGAGATAAAGAAGTAAAATACAGCACTATGTCATCAGTTTCTGATTTATTAAATTGTATAACAGTGCAAAATATTGCTCATTTGTAGTGGTCTTTCTTGAACTATTTGGAAAAAAAAGATATAAAAATAACTAAAAACTTGTTGAAAAATAAACAAGTGATTCAATTATAAATTCGGATTTCTACACATAGAAGTAATCATCAACTTAAAGTGCCCTCTTTGGGGATTGTAATAGAGATCCATCTGGATTCATGAACTTAGTTCTAAAAATTTCATCACAAAAAAATAAATCAATAATCATGGAACATGTCCACAAAAATGAATATTGCATTGTTGCATTTCTTTTTACAGTTTATGAACTTACATTCATATTTTGTTGAAGTATTATTCAAAAAATATATTTATAAAGGAATTTTGAATTGCTTACTATTTTTGGAATATTCTAAAAAAAATCTCACGTACCCCTTGGCATACCTTCAAGTACCCCCAGGTGTACACTTACTCCCACTTGAGAACCACTGGTCTACCCCACATGGGGCATTAGAGATAGGTGGTTAATAGGTATGATTTCAGTTTCTTTTTGAAGTCGGAGAATGAATACGGCGTCCTGAGGCTCTCATAGATCTTTGGTCCCCTGCATACAACACTTCGAACAGTACAAGCCGGTAGACGATGTTTACCTGATATCAGGTCAAAGTTGCGAGTGTTGTGGGCATGCTGGGGATGATAGATAGGAACCAAGCTACTGAGCCCAAGATTCAGCTTGTGGATGACTTGATAGGTTAGACCAGACCTGGGCAATTATTTTGACTCAGGGGGCCAAATTTAAAGAAAAAAACGTGTCTGGGGGCCGGTATATCTATTTTTAGGAACTCTAATACAAAACCTCACCATAATGTCTGATTGAATGCTAAAAACATTATGACAGACCACCTTAAAGTGAATGGAATTTATTTCTTTTTTTTACTGAATTAGGCTTCACGGTGGCAGAGGGGTTAGTGCGTCTGCCTCACAATACGAAGGTCCTGCAGTCCTGGGTTCAAATCCAGGCTCGGGATCTTTCTGTGTGGAGTTTGCATGTTCTCCCCGTGAATGCGTGGGTTCCCTCCGGGTACTCCGGCTTCCTCCCACTTCCAAAGACATGCACCTGGGGATAGGTTGATTGGCAACACTAAATTGGCCCTAGTGTGTGAATGTGAGCGTGAGTGTTGTCTGTCTATCAGTGTTGGCCCTGCGATGAGGTGGCGACTTGTCCAGGGTGTACCCCGCCTTCCGCCCGATTGTAGCTGAGATAGGCGCCAGTGCCCCCCGCGACCTCGAAAGGGAATAAGCGGTAGAAAATGGATGGATGGATGGATGAATGAGACACCCAGACTGTATATGGACATAAAGAATGTGGGATTGACAATATTAACTATGTACGATAAAACATGGAATATTGACAACATGTGATGGTCACAGCCCCTCTCGATCAACATATTTCTACAATCAAGCGAAATGCTACAAAATTGCTACAAAAACAGCAAAATATGAATGTGAAAGGTAAAAAAACACCTAAAATCTGATATATCACTAAGCTTTAGAACTTTGTTGTAAAAATCCCCTTCCGCGTCTGTCCCTGACACCATTTCAGGCTGGCTGCTCTGGAAACACTATAATAACTCCCCTGCCCGCTGGAGAAATTGTGGGAATTCAAACGCAAACCACTACCATGTTTTTTGGGACTGCTTCACCATAAAGGACTATTGGAAAGAGATACACCAAGCTCTACAGGATATTTTCAAACGAGAAATAATCTTTGAAAGTAAAACTTTGTTTTTGGGACTTGCACCTCAGGATTGGCTGAAGAAAGATAAATATTTAATGAATATCCTACTGGTGGTTTGTAAAAAGACCATCGCTAGGAAATGGATATTCCAGGAGAGCCCAACTTTAAAGCAATGGATGGAAACCACAATGGACATATATAAAATGGAGAAGATAACTGCCTTTATTCATTATAAATTGGAGAAATTTAATTCATACTGGGAAAACTGGGTCAATTATGTCACGCCCCATAAGCCTGATTTAAATCTCTAAAATTAGTGTACTGTTTAAAAAAAATAAAATAAAAGATTACTCCTTATATGTATATATGTGTATATATACATATAAGTATCTGTATACATTCATTTTATTTTATTTTTGTTTATTATTATTATCAAAGTATTATTTATTTTTTGCTGATGTATTTGTGAAGACTCTTCTTCGGCATGGTAATGCCGGTGTAGTTTGCAACAGTATTTGTAGATATTACTTTGTTTTTATTTTTTCTCTGTTTGTTTCTTTTACTTTTTTGGGGGGGGTTGGGTGGTAAGATGGGTATATAAACAAAAAATACATTTGACATTTAGGGTAGACAATAGCTATATGATGTATGTGGACATGATTTAATGGACGGAAATCGTCTAATGCTGGATGTCAATAAAAAAAAAAAAAAAGAAAAAAAAAAAAAAGGAAACACTCTATGGAAACGCTCCCCACCCACACTGCTTGGTGCCTCGTCTGAGCTGCTGTGACTTAGATTACCATAGTAACTAATTAGATTACCATAGTAACTAGTATATTATGCAAAAGTGCAGATTCCAAACATTGAAATACTTTGAATAATACAAGATTTACGGTAATTTGAAAACTTCATTGCACATCTTACTGGCAGCAACAGTTTCCATCTTAAATATCTAAAACAATTTTTGGGGAATGTCCGGCGGTCCAGATTGAAAAGCTTAACGGGCCGCATGTGGCCCCCGGGCCTTAATTTGTCCAGGTCTGGGTTAGCCAAGCATTGTGATACTTATTGAACTCTATCAGTCTTAAGAGATGATAATTATCATTTTTTTTCATTTATTTTTATTCCTTTCATGAAAATGCATATTTACAAGCCACGTACAATTGACACTGTCATTGTTTTTATTGTTTTTCTTTCTTATACATTTCCACGATCAGAAAGGAGCAGATGGAAGAATTATATTCTTATATTTATCTGCCCCTTTTTTTTTTAACACAAATTACAGTATTTTAGATGAATTATAACTGTTCCCTCCACCAACACCCAAACTCCAACATACTTTTCAATTTTCCTTTAAGCACTTTCACAATGACACGTCCAATCTAAATCAAAACTCTGTTTGATATAATTTCAGTTTTTTCTTTTTATAACTTTTTTTTAAATACAAATATATTCTTACAGCTTTTTAAGTCTTTGTTTAGAGAATTCCATGCTTTCACACCAACAACAGACAAGCACATTTGTTTCAAATTTGTTCGCGCTCTTGGATGTTTAAAGTCATTATGGAATAGATGTTAAGTGTGGGCATTAAACTTGGACCGTGACAGGGCTCGTATGACTTTCTTATGGATTCTAATTTGTGAAGGTAGCTAGGGAAGGTGTTACATTACAGTAGTTTAGATGTGTTTCAAAGAGAGTTTTGTATAGAGTAAGTAGAGCATTAAGATGGCGACACATTGCCAAATGATCAGAATTCATCCATTTTCTACCGCTTACTCCGTTTGGGGTCGCAGGCGGCGCCAGTTCCTATCTCAGCTACAATCGGGCGGAAGGCGGCGTGCACCCTGGACAAGTCGCCACCTCATCGCAGGGCCAACACAGATAGACAGACAACATTCACACTCACATTCACACACTAGGGCCAATTTAGTGTTGCCAATCAACCTATCCCCAGGTGCATGTCTTTGGAAGTGGGAGGAAGCCGGAGTACCCGGAGAGAACTCATGCATTCACAGGGAGGACATGCAAACTCCACACAGAAAGATCCCGAGCCAGGATTGAACTCCAGACTACTTAGGACCTTCGTACTGTGAGGCAGACGCACTAACCCCTCTTCCACAGTGAAGCCCCTGATCAGAATCCGGTGTCCTAATCACCTGACCTGGCCACAGGTGTAAAAAATCGAGCACTTAGGCATGGAGACGGTTTCTACAAACATTTGTGAAAGAATAGGCCGCTCTCAGAAGCTCAGTGATTTCCAGCATGGAACTGTCATTGGACGCCACCTGTGCAACAAATCCAGTAGTGAAATATTCCAAAGTCAACTGTCGAATCAAGCTTTTCCAACTGGCATTCTGATGGACGAGTCTGGGTTTGGAGGTTGCCAGGAAAACGGTATATTTCGGACAGCATTGTGCCCAGTGTGAAATTTGGTGGAGGAGGAATTATGGTGGGGGGTTGTTTTTCAGGAGTTAGACTTGGCCCCTTAGGTCCAGTGAAAGGAAGTTTGAATGCTCCAGCATATCAAAACTTTTTGGACGATTCCATTCTCCTTGGGGGAACAGTTTGGAGCGGACCCCTCCTCTTCCAACATGACTGTGCACAGCGCACAATGTGTTATACTTGTATAGCGCTTTTCTACCCTCAAGGTACTCAAAGCGCTTTGACACTATTTCCACATTCACACACACATTCACACACTGATGCCGGGAGCTGCAATGCAAGGGCCTGACCACGACCCATCAGGAGCAAGGGTGAAGTGTCTTGCTCAAGGACACAACAGATGTGATGAGGTTGGTAGAAGGTGGGGATAGAACCAGGAACCCTCAGGTCGCTGGCACGGCCTCTCTCCCAACCGCCCCACACCGTCCCCAAAGCAAGGTCCAGAAAGACATGGATGACAGAGTCTGGTGTGGATGAACTTAACTGGCCTGCACAGAGTCCTGACCTGAACCCGATAGAACACCTTTGGGATGAATCAGAACGGAGACTGAGAGCCAGGCTTTCTCGACCCAAAACCAGCGTGTGACCTCACCAATGCGCTTTTTGCAGAATGGTTGAAAATTCCTATAAACACACTCCGCAACCTTGTGGACAGCCTTCCCAGAAGAGTTGAAGCTGTAATAGCTGCAAAACGTGGACCGACATCATATTGAACCCTATGGGGGCGCTTCAAGTTCATATGTGAGTCAAGGCAGCTGGCCAAATACCTTTGGCAATATAGTGTACTTCGCTCTTTTTATGAATGTGAATTCAAAATATCGCACCAGTCTGCCGGCCTCGTTGTTGTGCAGGTTGACAGCTGCACGGGAGTCGTGACCATTCTCCAGTGCGTCCACAAACTGTTTGGAGATCTTTTCTCCAAACGCCACGTTGTCACTGCAGCCTCCCCAAATCCACCCTCTGCCACCTGCAGATGACAAAAATCGTTTTATTACAGCATCATTTCTAATAGTCTACTTCAGACCTGGGCAAAAAATGTGTCCCGATTCCAATATTTTGGTACCGATACCAAAATTACCGTATTTCCTTGAATTGCCGCCGGGCATATAGTATGCGCCTGCCTTGAATTACCGCCTGGTCAAACTCGTGACGTCACGAGTGACACTTCCCCTGTCATCGTTTTCAAAATGGAGGAGGCTGATTTCAATACCGGTAATTTGAAATCGCATAAAGGGAAGAAGATTAAGAGCTATTCAGTAGGATTTAAGGCCCAAGCTTACATCACACTCAAATTTTTACTGCATGCCTTTGGTAAGTGCCGGAGTGAAAAGAGGTTTTAAAATAATTAGCGCATGCTTACTTTTACCGCATGCCTTTGGTAAGCGCAGGATTGAGAAGAGGTTTTAATTTAATTAGCGCCCCGGCGGCAATTCAAGGAAATACGGTATTTCCAAAAAAAGGGGACCACAAAAAATGCACTATTGGCTTTATTTAAATGAAAAATTTTACGATACATTAAAAACATGTTTCTTATTGCAAGTTTGTCCTTAAATAAAATAGTGAACATACAAGACAACTTGTCTTTTATTTGTAAGTATGCAAACTAAGGCTCCTAATTTAGCTGCGGACATAGCAGTTACATACTGTGTCATTTTCCATCCATCCATCCATTTTCTACCGCTTATTCCCTTTCGGGGTTGCGGGGGGTGCTGGCGCCTATCTCAGCTACAATCGGGCGGAAGGCGGGGTACACCCTGGACAAGTCGCCACCTCATCGCAGGGCCAACATTTTCCATTCTACTATTTTGTCAAAAGTATTAAGGAGAAGTGGTAGAAAATGTATTATTAATCTACTTGTTCATTTACTGTTAATATCTGCTTACTTTCTCTTTTAACATCTTCTATCTGCACACCTGTTAAAATCTAAAAAAAAAAAAACACTTGTTCTTCCGTTGTTTGATACCTTACACTAGTTTTGGATGATACCACAAATTTGGGTATCAATCTGATACCAAGTCGTTCCAGGATCATACATTGGTCATATTCAAAGTCCTCATGTGTCTAGGGACATATTTCCTGAGTTTATAAACATAATATACATTTTAAAAAACAAAAAAAGATTTTGTGATGCCAAAAAAATATCAGCGTAATCATAGTAGTATCGACTAAGTACGCTCCTGTACTTTGGTATCATTTTCAGTGGATGTAAGGTGTCGATCCATCCATAGCGTTTGTTTACATCATGGGTGTCAAACTCTGGCCCGCGGGCCAAATTTGGCCCGCCGTGTAATTTAATTTGGCCCTTGAGGCGATATCAAATTAACATTAGAGCTGGCCTGCCGGTATTACACAGCAGTGGTGCCGCTGTAACACCGCATTCACCGCTACTACTCTTACTTGCCAACCCTCCCGATTTTCCCAGAAGACTCCCGAATTTCAGTGCCCCTCTCGAAAATCTCCCGGGGGCAAAAATTCTCCCGAATTTCTCCCGATTTCCACCCGGACAACAATATTGAGGACCCTGCCTCTATCGTACTCTACAACCTGTCGTCATGTCCTCTTTTCCTCCCTACAAACAGCGTGCCGGCCCAGTCACATAATACATGCGGCTTTTACGCCCAGAAATGAATGCAACGCATACTTGGTCAACACCCACACTGAAGGTGGCCGCGTAAACAACTTTAACATTGTTACAAATACGCGCCACACTGTGAACCCACACCAAATAAGATTGACAAACACATTTCGGGAGAATATTCGCAACATAAACACAACAGAACAAATACCCAGAACCCCTTGCAGCACTAACTCTTCCGGGATGTTATACTATACACCCCTACACCCCCCCCCACTACCACCATTTTTTAAATATTCATTTTATTTAATATGCCATTGATATTCTTTCGTTTGTTTTTTGAAAGTTGATTTTGCATTGTTGAGTTATATAAGCGTTGCTTGTTTTATAATCGGTGTTAAAGCAAATCAGTTTAGCAAACTGAGCAATTATTAACGTTTTTATTCTTGCACTTTCTTTGGCTACTTTAATGTTTGATTCATTCATTATTGTTATTTTATTTTCAAATGTATTATTAGCCTTTGGAAAAAGTTTATTTTGATATTTACATCAGAGGGCTGCAAATAGAAAAGAGGCATTACATTTTTATTCAAATTTTATTTGATATGCCATTGATATTTTTTAATTATTATTATTATTATTATTTTAAACTGGATTTTGCATGTCACTATAAAGTAACATAAGCCTTGCTTGTTCAATATTCAATGCAAAACTTGTTTAGGTCCTATTAAAAGGTTAATTTGTTCAATTTTGGCCCGCTGCTTTGTTCAGTTTTTACATTTTGGCCCACTGTATTTGAGTTTGACACCCCTGGTTTACATTGTGACACCAGTGAGCTAAGGCAGTGGTCCCCAACCACTGGGCCGCAGAATCATTTTTTATTAATTAATTTTTTATTTTATTAAATCAACATAAAAAACACAAAATACACTTACAATTAGTGCACCAACCCAAAAAACATCCCTTTTTCATGACAAAGAGGGGGGGCAAGGGGGACAAATTATCAAGCGTTGACCGGTCCGCAGCTACAAAAAGGTTGGGGACCACTGATCTACGGTGTGTACGTAATGAAGCATGTTTAGCTATTCCTCGTCCTGCAGGGATGATACTTGTAAGAAACTTACGTTATTTGTCGCCATGGAGACCAGGATTAGTGATTTAGATAGCTACAACACTGCTGAACTTTAGCCGCTAGCTTGCGAGCCATGTTTTAAAGCACCTCTTCCGGTGGGCGTTTCAGTCTTATAACTTCACCTTTATCTTTAGTTTTTGGACCAAAATGTGTCTGTTCTCCCTCTTCTGTCTACAAACTGTGTCTGCTTGTAAGTACTCCGTGATTGTGCGCTGCCCAACATGCTCGTCTGCTCGCAAACCAGCAATGACATGACGTGACCGGTACTTAAAGAGGCGGTATAATACCGAATATGATTCATTAGTATCGCAGTACTATACCACTGTAATACCGGTCTACTGTACAACCCTAGTCTGGGGGCCGCTATATTCATTTTTAGAAACACTAATACAAAACTTTCACAATAATGTCTGATTGAATGCATGACAGACAGCCTGAAAAAAACGGAATGGAATTTTAAATGTTTTTTACTGAATGAGACGCCTAGAATGTACATGAAAATAAAGAATGCGGGATTTACATTATTAACTATGAACGATAAAACACTGAATATTGCCAACTATTGAAACAACTTGAAATACAAAAGAAAGCAGACACATGGAAGGGAAGAAAGACAAGCGAAGTGTTTTAACCTTGTAGATTGTTATAGAAACAATAAGTTAAGCCTTTTCAGTGTCCCGTGTGTTATCCAATTTCTCCTAGGAGAACAGCATTAATATATGTTTGATGAAACGTGATTACATGCGTGACTGTGTGTATGCATACAGTATTTGCTTGTATATATACAGTCTGTGTATATGTATGTTTCTACAGTGAATGTGCGTGTGGATGTATTTACAAACCCCGTTTCCATATAAGTTGGGGAATTGTGTTAGATGTGAATATAAACGGAATACAATGATTTGCAAATCATTTTCAACCCAAATTCAGTTAAATATGCTACAAAGACAACATATTTGATGTTCAAACTGATAAACATTTTTTTTTTGTGCAAATAATCATTAACTTTAGAATTTGATGCCAGCAACACGTGACAAAGAAGTTGGGAAATGTGGCAATAAATACTGATAAAGTTGAGGAATGCTCATCAAACACTTATTTGGAAAATCCCACAGGTGTGCAGGCTAATTGAGAACAGTTGGGTGCCATGATTGGTTACATAAGCAGCTTCCATTAAATGCTAAGTAATTCACAAACAAGGATGGAGCGAGGGTCACCAATTTGTAAGCAAATTCTCGAACAGTTTTAGAACAACATTTCTCAACGAGCTATTGCAAGGAATTTAGGGATTTTACCATCTACGGTCCGTAAAATCAACAAAAGTTTCAGAGAATCTGGAAAAATCACTGCACGTAAGCGATGATATTACAGACCGTTGATCCCTCAGGCGGTTCTGCATCAAAAACCAACACCAATGTGTAAAGGATATCACCACATGGGCTCAGGAACACTTCATAAAACCACTGTCGGTAACTACAGTTGGTCGCAACATCTGTAAGTGCAAGTTAAAACTACTATGCAAAGCGAAAGCCTTTTATCAACAACACACAGGGACACCGCCGGCTTTGCTGGGCCCGAGCTCATCTAAGATGGACTGAAGCAAAGTGGAAAAGTGTTCTGTGGTCTGACGAGTCCACATTTCAAATTATATTTGGAAACTGTGGACGTGGTGTCCTCCGGAACAAAGAGGAAAATAACCATCCCGATTGTTCTAGGCGCAAAGTTCAAAAGCCAGCATCTGTGATGGTATGGGGGTGTATTAGTGCCCAAGACATGGGTAACTTACACATCTGTGAAGCCACCATTGATGCTGAATGGTCCATACAGGTTTTAGAGCAACATATGTTGTCATCCAAGCAACGTTATCATGGATGCCCCTGCTTATTTCAGCTAAACACTGCCAAGCTACATGTTACAACAGCGTGGCTTCGTAGTAAAAGAGTACGGGTACTTTTCTGGCCCGCCTGCAGTCCAGACATTTCTCCCATCGAAAATGTGTGGCACATTATGAAGCGTAAAATACGACAGCGTCGACCCCGTACTGTTGAACGACTGAAGCTCTACATAAAACAAGAATAGGAAAGAATTCCACTTTGAAAGCTTCAACAATTAGTTTCCTCAGTTCCCAAACGTTTATTGAGTGTTGTTAAAAGAAAAGGTGATGTAACACAGTGGTGAACATGCCCTTTCCCAACTACTTTGGTACGTGTTGCAGCCAGGAAATTCTAAGTTCATTTTTATTTGCAAAAAAAAAACAACAGTTTATGAGTTTGAACATCAAATATCTTGTCTTTGTAGTGCATTCAATTGAATATGGGTTGAAAATGATTTGCAAATTCTTGTATTCCGTTTATATTTACATCTAACAAAATTTCCCAACTCATATGGAAACAGGGTTTGTATTTTTTTTCCCACTGTAACATTACACACATTTTGAGAATTAACACTGTTTTTGAATATACGGGAAAAATAAATACTGTAGTTAAATAATGAATCAAATACAAAAAATGTCATTTAATTAAATTATTCTTTTGGCGTACCACTGGATGGAGCCCACATACCACAAATGGTACATGTATCACAGTTTGAGAATCACTGACCTAACTAACTAAACTGTATTCATATTTTTTATAAATATATATTTTTTTAATTTGGACAGCTTCTTATATTTTAAATTAGGGGTGTCTAAACTTTTTTCAACCAAGGGTTGCACACTGAAAAAGTGACAGGATCCATTTAGATTTTTTCTTTTAACATTTCAAACACATGCTAAAACAGATATTACATATATTTAAAGATAAATATGTGTGCTAGCTTTGTGTTATAAGTGACGTGTATTATTATTGATTATTAATTTGAAGATTTCAGCTTTTTCTTATTACTTGATGATTTTTGCCCCTTTTTATAAATTTTACTTTTCATACATTTTAACAATACTTCTCATACCTTTTCACTGCTGTTGTTTTTTCCCCGACAATATGCTGCTGGCATTCAAAACTTGGTCTCCGGCGCGCAAATGGCCCCCAAGTAGACTCCACTCCAGAGATCCCCAAACTTTGCGGGCCGCATTGGGTTGAAAAAATTTGGTTAGGGGCTGGGCTTTATATATATATATATATATATATATATATATATATATATATATATATATGTCTTAATTAGATTATTTGGAGAATAGTGCTCGATATATATACCGTGGTAGAGCGCAATATATGAAACAGTTCTGTAGAGATGAAGTAGTCTTGTGATTTTTCCCACACACACACACACACACACACACACACACACACACACACACACACACACACACACACACACACACACACACACACACACACACACACACACATATATATATACATATATATGAGCTGTCTCTGTGCAGATTAGACAAACTGCCTTTTCCTTACACTAAACCACAAAAAAGTCATATGTCCACTGATGTTTAAAAACTCTCCACTCTATGTTACGTTTCCCCAATGATTTTGTCACGTTTGCGGTGGGAAAATGCATTTTTAGACCATATGATTTGTCCGAGCGACTAGGAGACACCGAGAGTAACAAGCTGTAGAAAATGGATTGATGCATTGGCCGGAAAGGACAGATTAAAAACAATTATAATTGAAATATATATATATCGAATTTCCGCCGGGGCGCTAAGTAATTTAAAACCTTTTCTCACTCCTGCGCTTAGCAAAGGCATGCGGTAAAAGTAAGCATGCGCTAATTATTTCAAAACCTCTTCTCACTCCGGCATTTACCAAAGGCATGCAGTAAAAATTTGACTGTGATGTAAGCTTTGACCTTAAATCCTACTGAATAGTTCTTAATCTTCTTCACTTTATTCAATTTCAAATTACCGGTATCCTCCATTTTGAAAATAATGACAGGAGAAGTGTCACTCGTGACGTCAAGAGTTTGACCAGGCGGTAATACTAAGCATGCGCTAATTATTGACCCGGCAGTAATTCAAGGCAGGCGCATACTATATGCCCTGCGGCAATTCAAGGAAATACGCTATATATATATATATATATATATTTTTTTTTTTTTTTGACTCGGGACTACCCGTGGGCCGGATTTTGGAGGCTGGCGGGCCGTACCTGGCCCGCGGGCCCTAGTTTGGGGACCCCTTATCTCCTGTATAGGTCTATGACGGGTCATACCTGTCTGTCCTATCCTGGAGTCGTCACATCCACAGTTGTCGAAGTCTCCCATGCTGCAGTTCTTGGTCAGAGTGTACATCACTCCTGCAGCACTGATGGCGTGGACAAAAGATGTCTCCCTAGTGGCTAAAAAAAACAAAAAACATTTTTGCCACCATATAAATTGCAATGGCATCGTGCGTAAACTGATGCGTAAAAACGCATTAGGCTGCGCTGTTTAGGTGTGCTGTTGCGCACGGCAGACTTTGAGAAATAAGGATTATTTTAGCATCTTACCACTTCGCAGGCCGTTGTGCGTGGACAGTTGAAGTGTACTCTCCGGACAGTTCCATCTGTCCCACGCAAACTGATGTTTGCACTCCTGTATTCCACTTTGCGCACCCACTTGCACACTGCCGGCGTACGTGAGAAAAGCCTACAGAGATGGAGAACGGGATATATACTATTGCTGCATGCAATGCATGTTGCACACGTCACTGCAAGGTGTTTAATTACCTTTGGTCCGGTCATGAGGAAATTATTCACCGTCCTGTTAAAAGAATACATCATTTAAACCGCTGAATAAACGCACCTAAATCGAGTTAACATACCAAGCTGATGAAGGCTGCATATTCCAAGCCAGGTAAAGAACCATCACTGTGCGCAAAGTCCAGTTCCCCATGGCTGCTTGCACACACCGTCCTGTTCCAGGTGCCAGGGGCCAAAAGAGGAGGGAAGTTGTGCCCCCTGACTTTCTCACTGATGATATTTATATGCCGTTTGGCCCTTTGATTGACAGATTTGTCAGGCAAAAAAAAACAAGAAGACAGCAATCGCCCCTCCGCTCTGCGCCTGCAGACAAATAGGAGCCGTCCGTGCGTAAATGCACTTCAAAGAGGGGCCACAGACACTTCAACAGACCCCTGCCCTCTTCTTCCTTTCACACCCACTAAGAACACGTAATGAGGATGTAATCCCGCATTTAAACACCATATCTAATTCACGGATGCTCCGCTAGAAGTGCATCTTGCAGCGGGTGGTGAGTAGGAATGAGACCGAAATATGTTCCATGTTTGGGGGTGGGTCGGGGTGCGAATGGGGGGGCGCGCACTAGTGACGACAAAGCCATAAAGTCTTGCCCATATAGTCATGTAAATAGTCCTTCACGCATCGCAGACATTGGCATGGTGGTGATAATAGGATAATAGATGTTTCCCTCAGAAGCAACCTGGTGTGAAAATAGTCTGGAATTTACAAGACTGTAAATCCATGACACCACTAATGTGGGAAACGTCTTTAATTGTCCTCTTTACCATGTGTGATTTTTTAAATATATATATATATATATATATATATATATATATATATATATATATATATATATATATATATATATATATATATATATATATATATATATATATATATATATATATATATATATATATCGGTGGCAGAGGGGTTAGTGCGTCTGCCTCACAATACGAAGTTCCTGCAGTCCTGGGTTCAAATCCAGGCTCGGGATCTTTCTGTGTGGAGTTTGCATGTTCTCCCCGTGAATGCGTGGGTTCCCTCCGGGTACTCCGGCTTCCTCCCACTTCCAAAGACATGCACCTGGGGATAGGTTGATTGGCAACACTAAATTGGCCCTAGTGTGTGAATGTGAGTGTGAATGTTGTCTGTCTGTGTTGGCCCTGCGATGAGGTGGCGACTTGTCCAGGGTGTACCCCGCCTTCCGCCCGATTGTAGCTGAGATAGGCGCCAGCGTCCCCCGCGACCCCAAAAGGGAATAAGCGGTAGAAAATGGATGGATGGATGGATATATATATATATATATATATATATATATATATATATATATATATAATAAAAAAAACAGCATGTGGTTATTGTTGATGACAACGATGCTTCCATCCATTTCCTACCGCTTATTCCCTGTCGGGGTCGCGGGGGGCGCTGGCGCCTATCTCAGCAACAATCGGGCGGAAGGCGGGCTACACCCTGGACAAGTCGCCACCTCATCGCAGGGCCAACACAGATAGACACACACATTCACACACTAGGGCCAATTTAGTGTTGCCAATCAACCTTATATAATTAAAAAATAAATAAATAAAAAAAAATAAAAAAAACCTAAATATATATATATATATATATATATATATATATATATATATATATAGGGCTGTGAATCTTTGGGTGTCCCACGATTCGATTCAATATCGATTCTTGGGGTCACGATTCGATAATATATCAATTTTTTCGATTCGATTCTCCATTCAAAAACGATATTTTTCAGATTCAAAACGATTCTGTATTCATTCAATACATAGAATTTCAGCAGGATCTACCCCAGTCTGCGGACATGCTAGCAGAGTAGTAGAGTTACAAAAAAAAAAAAAGCTTTTATAATTGTAAAGGAGAATGTTTTATCAACTGATTGCAATAATGTAAATTTGTTTTAACTATTAAACGAACCAAAAATATGACTTATTTTATCTTTGTGAAAATATTGGACACGGTGTGTTGTCAAGTTTATGAGATGTGATGCAAATGTAAGCCACTGTGACACTTTATTTCTATTTTTATAAATGTCTAATGATAATGTCAATGAGGGATTTGTAATCACTGCTATGCTGAAATTATACTTAATATTGATACTGTTGTTGATAATATTCATTTTTGTTTCACTACTTTTGGTTTGTTCTGTGTCGTGTTTGTGTCTTTATTGCAGTTCTGAGTGTTGCTGGGTCAGGTTTGGTTTTGGAATTGGATTGCATTGTTATGGTATTGCTGTGTATTGTTTTGTTGGATTGATAAAAAAAAAATTATATATATTTAAAAATCGATATATATATATATATATTTATATATATATATACATCGATTTTATATATATATATATATATATATATATATATATATATATATATATATATATATAAATCGATTTTTAAATATATATACATTTTTTTTTTTTTTATCAATCCAACAAAACAAGGCAATGTACTAACGTCATTTCTAAACCAAAATGTCGTCCACTTGTCAAATCCCCAATAAGCCACTCAAAATCCCCTGAAACAACAATTCACTCAGTGTGGACAACAATAGTGGGCGAGAGTGCGCACAATGGCGCAGAGAGGAGTAGGTGAGGATAATCCCCCTTAATCACCTTCATCCTTGCAATATGAGTGAAACCTATAACTCCAAACCCATAGTCGGGTTCTACTACAAGCCCTTCTTAATTTGCCTTTGACTAAAAGCCCTCTTAACGATTTGGATGGCTTATCGAGGTGCAAATAATGGTCCAAATGCATGGCTGGGTTATTGAGTGGCGGCTATCGAAACTATTACGGACAAATCACGTGGGAAAAGGTGACATTTAATTGCGTTAACATTTAGACCCACCTGCCAATATATGATTTTCTAACATGCTAAAAAACAGTGTTGATTGTGTTATTATACAAATAAATTCAAATAAACATAATTGTATCTATAGCTTGATTTTAATTTTGGTCTAAGAAGAAAATCAAATAGACACATGAGAAATGATGATGTATTTTTTTGTGGTGTTTTCAATACAAAAAATCATATTGGCCCAAAGTTTCCCCCTAGGAAAAAAAATATACTCACATTTTATTATTATTAGTACTGGGTATTGTATTGCCCTTTAAAATTTACCACAAATTACCAGACTAACACAGGATTCCCAAATATGATAATTGATTAATTACAATGATTTATTGTTATCCATATTTTTATTATAGTGTATTTCTTTCGAGAATAATTGTCAGATTGCAAATTCTCATGGTCGAATGTATTATTATTGTTATTATTATTATTTTTATTAATGTTATTATTATTAATGGTGATAAGATTTGTGTGATTTCCTCCAAAAATCATTGACGGACACTGCAAAAAACAGGGTAATATTATTATTTTTATCACTATTATTATTATTATTAGTGGTAGTAATATTATTGTGGTTTATTATATTTGCTCCAAAAAACATTGACAGATGGTGCAAAACCAGGATCACCCATCCATCCATTTAGTGTTGTCAATCAACCTATCCCCAGGTGCATGTCTTTGGAGAGAACCCACATAATTACGGTGAAAAACATGCAAACGTTATTATTATTATTAGTAGTAGTATAATAGTATTATTATTTTTATTATCATTATTACTGTTATTAGTAGCAGTAATATAGTATATTTTATTGTACTTATTTGTATTTTATCATATATTTTCCATTTCTATTTTATCATTGGGACAATGTGTATCATCATCATCATTATTATTATTATTATTATTATTATTATTATCATTATAATTATTATTATTATTATAGTAGTTATTATCCATCCATCCATCCATTTTTTACCGCTTGTCCCTTTTGGGGTCGCTGGAGCCTAGCTCAGCTGCATTTCGGGCGGAAGGCGGGGTACACCCTGGACAAGTCGCCACCTCATCGCAGGGCCAACACAAACAGACAGACAACATTCACTTTAGTGTGTCATCATTGTGATTTTTGTCTATTTCCTCGAAAAACAATTGAGAGATGGTGCAACAACTGAATTTTTGTTGTTATTAGTACTAGTGTAATTATTATTAGTAGTAGTAACAATTATTATTATCAATAGCAGTAGTGCCATGATTATGATTGTTTTTGTATTTCTTCCAGAAAATAATTGAGAGATGGTGCAAACACTGAATTATTGTTATTATCATATTTATAATTATTATGCAGAAGTATAATATAGTAGTATTAGAGTAGGAGTGTGGCATCAGCGGTTTGTTTTCTTCCTCCCTATGATAAAGTGATATTAAAAAGATAATTTGTGTAACTCTAAGCCGTGTTGGTGCAATGAATAGTGATTGATGTTGTGTTAAGGCGAGGGCAATGGTGCCATTAGAACACAGAAAGTGAAAGACAGACATTATATTTAGCGCTGTTATATAACTGTTATGGAATGTTGAAATCATAAATACATCTATAATAGGGTGGTTAGACTTTGAATTAAATGCAAACATACCCTTATAACAGGTGTAGGGAACCTATGGCTCTCGAGCCAGATGTGGCTCTTTTTGATGACTGCATCTGGCCCTCAGATAAATCTTAGCTGACATTGCTTAACACGATAAGTAATGAATAATCCCGCCGGTAATCATAGTGTTAAAAATAACATTCAAAATATAAAACATTCTCATGCATTTTATTCCATCCATCCATCCATCCGTTTCTACCGCACCTGTTCAAAAAGTCGCATTAATGGTAAGAAGTATTTTATTTTATTCATGGTTCGCTTCAGGATAACAATGTTATTAAAAAGAATACAAGACTTATACTCTAAAAATGTTGGTCTTACTTAAAAATGCACGCATTTAGTTGTAGTCAGTATTAAAATGTTTTATCCAACCATCCATTTTCTACCGCTTATTCCCTTTTTGGGGTCGTGGGGGGCGCTGGCACCTATCTCAGCTACAATCGGGCGGAAGGCGGGGTACACCCTGGACAAGTCGCCACCTCATCGCAGGGCCAACACAGATAGACAGACAACATTCACACACTAGGGCCAATTTAGTGTTGCCAATCAACCTATCCCCAGGTGCATGTCTTTGGAAGTGTGAGGAAGCCGGAGTACCCGGAGGGAACCCACGCATTCACGGGGAGAACATGCAAACTCCACACAGAAAGATCCCGAGCCTGGATTTGAACCCAGGACTGCAGGACCTTCGTATTGTGAGGCAGACGCACTAACCCCTCTGCTCACGGAAATACTTTCTAAAAATATTTGGCTTTCATTGCTCTTTCAGCCAAAAATGTTCCTGACCACTGCCTGAGACTGTTGATTATATCATCAGCACATTCTAAGTAACTGTCAGAAAATGTTTTAGTACACTCTTATTTTGAAATACATTTTAAAAGATGTTAGATTTCCTGCGCTCTTATTTTGGCGATGTAGCCAGGGACGTAATTTCAAGTTTGTAGCGTTTTCTGCGTAACATGGGCACTTGGGTGATGTCGTAAACAGCATCGTGTGCGTTCCTGACTAAAATGTAACTACACGTCGAATATAGCACGGTTATTAATGCTAAAATTCCTATAATGTCTTATATGTAGCCTTAACCGAGTGTTTGTTTGCAACAATGTTTCTGCATGACAATATAATTCGCCAGCTCAACTTTTGCCCTGTTAAAGGCCTACTGAAACCCACTACTACCCACCACACAGTCTGATAGTTTATATATCAATGATGAAATATTAACATTGCAACACATGCCAATACGGCCTTTTTAGTTTACTAAATTGCAATTATAAATTTCCCGCGAAGTTTTTTGTTGAAAACGTCGCGGAATGATGACGCGTATGATGACGTTTGTTTGTGACGTCTCGGGTTGGAGGGGACATATTAGCCCAGCACCACTTGCGGCTAAAAGTCGTCTCTTTTCATCGCATAATTACACAGTAATTTGGACATCTGTGTTGCCGAATCTTTTGCAATTTGTTCAATTAATAATGGAGACGTCAAATTAGAATGTTGTTGGTGGAAAGCGGTGGATTGCAGCTGCCTTTAGCAACCGAGACACAGCCTCTGTTTCTTTGTGTGTTTTGAAGCTTTAACACAGAGTGGTCAAGTGAACATGTTTGTCTACGTCAACCAGCAAGTTTTTGGATGGGAAAATTGTGATATTAAGTCGACTCTTACCCGAGACATCAGTGGATTATGGGACCTCCTGCAGCAGCTGTCAAAAAAGGCAGCTGTGAGCTTGGCTCCTCGGCTTCTCTGAGAGACACTGGCGTTCACCACAGCCATCCGACTTTGAGGTATGACTTTACAATCTCACTAAAACACTATTAAAACATTAGGCAGATAAGGGAGCTTCCAGAATTATCCTAATAAATGTGTCTAATTACATCTGAAACGCTCACACTGCCGCCGCCCGGAGCTGTCGCTTTTTTTTCTTTTCTTTTTTTTTTTTTATTGTGCTTCAGTCTAACTTTCCTCATCCACAAATCTTTCATCCTCGCTCAAATTAATTGGGAAATCGTCGTTTTCTCGGTCCGAATAGCTCTTGCTGCTTGAGGCTATGATTATAAAGGATGTGAGGAGCCCTACAACTCGTGACGTCACGCGCACATCTTCTGCTACTTCCGGTAAAAGCAAGGCTTTTTTATTAGCAACCAAAAGTTGCAAAATTTATCGTCGATGTTCTCTACTAAATCCTTTCAGCAAAAATATGGCAATATCGTGAAATGATCAAGTATGACACATAGAATGGACCTGCTATCCCCGTTTGGATAAGAAAATCTCATTTCAGTAGGCCTTTAACAGCAACATACGTCTTGTCACACAGTAGTTACTCTATTCAGCCACTAGAGGGCGACATAGACCACGTTTGAAGCACAGTCTAAAATCAACAGTGCTTATTCTCCATTCATTTCTAAGGGATTGTTTTAATAGTCCATGTACATTTGTTTGTATATTTGTTTTATAACACATTGTAGAGTATACTATATATATATATATATATATATATATATATATATATATATATATATATATATATATATATATATATATATATATATATATATATATATATATATATATATATATATATATATATAAAACATTATACAAATCCTGTTATAATATTGTATATTATATTGCCTAAACGTATCCTTATCATTCTTTGTATGTGTTCCTTTTAGTCCAACTTTACCATTAAAGAGTGTCTGAAAGCCGCTCTGTGCCCTACCCTCTGACCGGAGTCCTTGTCGTAACAAAATATCAGATCAGCATTCTGCATCCAGAGTACCCTACTGTAAGTACTTACAGTTACAATGGTGTTTTGTTTGATTTTTGTCATTGATATGCCTCTTAGCCAATCACAATCATCCAAGCGCCTCAGTTCCCTGACTAGCAACTGACAGTTGAGAGCCACATATATTTTTGGGGCGTGTACTAATTATGTGTTACTGTACGTACATACCCCACTATATAATTAATAACACACACATGTGCATGCATCTCAAAATAAAATAATCTAATAGTAGTTTGATTTTGTGCGACTAATCGCTCGCTTTTGCTCTTCAGTTGAAATACTGGCTATATTCATGACGGCAATGTGGCTGACTTATTGAATCATGTTCATCCTGGATAAGGATGGACTTATACTTTAGTAGTGTTGCAGTTATTAGTATGCATTAGTGGCAAATTGCATTGCGTCATGCATATTAGTTTGAAAGGCCGTAATTGTACTGGATCTTCTTGTGATGGTGCAAGTGTTCCTAATGTTGTGGCTAGTAAGTACTTGTTTTGTGGTTAAACATTAGATAGAGCAGTGGTTGTCAACCTTTTTTCAGTGATGTACCCCCTGTGAACATTTTTTTGACTCAAGTACCCCCTAATCAGAGCAAAACATTTTTGGTTGAAAAAAAAAAGAGTTAAAGAAGTAAAATATAGCACTATGTCATCAGTTTCTGATTTATTAAATTGTATAACAGTGCAAAATATTGCTCATTTGTAGTGGTCTTTCTTGAACTATTTGGAAAAAAAGATATACAAATAACTAAAAACTTGTTGAAAAATAAATGATTATTTAAAACGTATATTTATTATTGTTGGCCACTGTAACAGTACAAACAATTTGAACAGTAACACCGTGTTTGAATTGAAAAGAATAAAACACTGTATTTTCATCAAGTAATTATATGGCGTACCACTAGATCAGTGGTTCTCAACCTTTTTTCAGTGATGTACCCCCTGTGAACATTTTCTTAATTCAAGTACCCCCTAATCACAGCAAAGCATTTTTGGTTGAAAAAAAAGAGATAAAGAAGTAAAATACAGCACTAGGTCATCAGTTTCCAATTAATTAAATTGTGTAACAGTGCAAAATATTGCTATTTTTCAGTGGTCTTTCTTGAACTATTTGGAAAAAAAGATATAAAAAATAACTAAAAACTTGTTGAAAATTAAACAAGTAATTCAATTATAAATAAAGATTTCTACACATAGAAGTAATCATCAACTTAAAGTGTCCTCTTTGGGGATTGTAATAGAGATCCATCTGGATTCATGAACTTAATTCTAAACATTTATTCACAAAAAAAGAAATCTTTAACATCAATATTTATGGAACATGTCCACAAAAAATCTAGCTCTCCACACTGAATATTATATTGTTGCATTTCTTTGAAGTATTATTCAATAAATATATTTATAAAGGATTTTTGAATTGTTGCTATTTTGAGAATATTTTTAAAAAATCTCACGTGCCCCTTGGCATACTCTCAAGTACCCCCAGGGGTATGCGTACCCCCATTTGAGAACCACTGACATAGAAGTTACCTTCATTAGGGTTAATCATTTTGCACAAAGTGCTGAATAAGCGCAATATATTCTGCTAAAATGAACAAGGCGATTTGGTTCCACATCTTGATATTTATTACATAAAGAAAAGTTAAAAATTATTAAGAAAAAAATCCCACGTGGTTTGGCTCTGGCGGCTCTCCTTTACAGGAGACCCCCCCCCCCCACACCCCCCCCATCCCCTCATAGCCTGGTTGCCTGCCTCGTGATGTGACATCACATCACCACTCCCCCCCGTCCCCCGTTTGGCCATATTGGAGACAGGCAAGCAGGCTAATCCTTTTGCTGTCAAGGGTTAAAGAGACCCCAACACCCACCCACCCCCCACCCATCCGAGTCGGGGGAGCACCTTTATCTGAAGACAAAAGTAGGAGATCGGAAAACTGTGATGAGGAAAAACAAAGTGCATTTTTGCTGTGGCATCCCGGCTTCTTTTCTTCGTGTGCTTATCGGTCAAGGTGTGGCATCTCCTTTCCTCTCCTGCTCAATAGCTGGGGGGGGGGGGGGGAGAGAAGAGGAGTGTGTCAGCATCGAGGACCACGAGGAGAGAAAATGCTGTGAAAATGTGTCGACTGAGTTACAGATGTGTTGTGGCGGGAGGGGGACTCACTTTCTTTCGTGGGCAGAGGATTTTTTTCTTTTGTCTCTGTCTTCTTCAGCTTTGTCTTGTCGAAACGAGAAATCTCAGTCATGTCGGGCTTGTCGGACATTTTAGCTGTAAAGACAAAAACACAATTGAACCAGTTATTCGGTCTTCTTTGTCGGCTATTTAGAATGAGGTAGATCCTCATGAATGGAATCGCAATCATGGTCACATATGTTCATATTTGAAGCGGTGACGTGACAAGGGAGTGACTTTCTTTTTTGGGGAGGGGGGTGGTGGTGTAAGCCTGCACACGTCCACATGGCCGCCTCCATCATGATGCACTCCCTCCACATTCTACCAAACTGTCTTTTCCTTTGTCTTTGCCATTCCTTGCCCGAGGCCTGCAGGTCTTTGTTCCGTCCCTCTGCGTCCACCCCTGCAACCACTGCAGTCCTTTTCCCTGACCTCGCCTCAGGTGGCCCAGTCCCGCCATGCTCCGCCATGAAGATGCAATCTTCTCCATGTAGAAACATCCTCATTAGTGTTTAGTCTGACTAAAGCACATCTTAGTTCGTGGATGAACTAATTACCCCCTCCCATTGTTCCTCCTTTCATCACCATCAGCACCACCATTCCTTTGCACGTCTTTTTCTCCTTTCTGCCATCAGCAGGCTGTCTTTCTGCTGGTTCAGCCACACCCCAATCCTTTGTCAGGCCCCCAGCAACAAGCCGCCCCCTCGCCCGGCCCCCATGCCGACACATATGTGAAAAGCACGTCGCACGGAAGAATATATATTCTTACTCACCTGTGGTTTTTTGACTCAGCAGCGGGATGAAATCCACCGGCTTACAGGAGAGCTAGGAGGGCTGGCGGTGCAGAGAGTGAGAAGGGAGCTGCCGGTGTGTGCGTGCACGCCTGCCTGCCAGCATCCAGGGTGTGGGGGTTTAAAAGGAAGGGAGGGGGCGAGAGAGAGAGAGGAGAGAGAGAGTGACTCAGGGCTTAGTCAGTCTTCTTTTTTGTCATCAATATTCATGTTGTTAGGGGGAAAGACCAGACTCATAGCGTGAGTCTGAGCTATTTTGCTAATATGTTGTAAGAGGTCATATGTCGGGGTCGTTTTGGCAGATTTTGTACATTAAAGACGCTAAAAGCTATCTAATACATTACTAAACTGTCTGTAGAAATGAATTCTGTCAAATTGTGTGTGTTTTAAATCAGATTAATCCCTCTTTTAAATCGTGATCAATTTATTTCGGTCATATAATACATCCATCCATCTTCTTCCGCTTATCCGAGGTCGGGTCGCGGGGGCAGCAGCCTAAGCAGGGAAGCCCGGACTTCCCTCTCCCCAGCCACTTCGTCTAGCTCTTCCCGGGGGATCCGGAGGCGTTCCCAGGCCATAGTCTACCCAACGTGTCCTGGGTCTTCCCCGTGGCCTCCTACCGGTTGGACGTGCCCTAAACACCTCCCTACGGAGGTGTTCGGGTGGCATCCTGACCAGATGCCCGAACCACCTCATCTGGCTCCTCTCGATGTGAAGGAGCAGCGGCTTTACTTTGAGTTCCTCCCGGATGGCAGAGCTTCTCCCCCTATCTCTAAGGGAGAGCCCCGCCACCCGGCGGAGGAAACTCGTTTCGGCCGCTTGTACCCGTGATCTTATCCTTTCGGTCATGACCCAAAGCTCATGACCATAGGTGAGGATGGGAACGTAGATCGGCTGGTAAATTGAGAGCTTTGCCTACCGGCTCAGCTCCTTCTTCACCACAACAGATCGTCATATAATACAGTGGTTCATAAATGGGGGTACGCGTACCCCTGGACCTGGGGGTACTTGAAGGTATGCCAAGGGGTACGTGAGATTTAAAAAAAAATATTCTAAAAATAGCAAAAATTCAAAAATCCTTTATAAATATATTTATTGAATAATACTTCAACAAAATATGAATGTACATTCATAAACTGCGAAAATAAATGCAACAATGCAATATTCAGTGTTGACAGCTAGATTTTTTGTGGACATGTTCCATAAATATTGATGTTAAAGATTTCTTTTTTATTAACGTTGTTGCCCGAGGGAAAACTGGGTAACACATGGCACACCGACTAAGCTTAACCCATTGTTACTATAACAATCTACAAGATTAATATAGGTTGCCTCTCTCTCTTCCCCTCCATCTTTCGGTATTCCTTTTTTTTAAATCTCTCTAGTTATCATTATGTATACGTATTGTTGTATTTGAACAACTGTATTGTTGATAAAAGAGGTAAACTATTGGTATTTTTCATAATCAATAGCGCTTTTTCTATTGGTATTTGTATTGCTCCAGTTGTAGTGTAAAAATGTTCATTGTCATTTCTATATTAGTATATATTTCGCTAACTGCCTCTTTGTTATCACTTTTACGATCATATTTGTACATATTGGATGTGTTGGTGTTGTTCTATTGTTGTTGTTTTTGTTGTTATTGTTGCGTTTGATGTTGTTGTTTTTGTCTCTCTGTCTAATCCCCCTCTTATCCCCACAATTTCCCCCTCTGGCTTCCTTTTTTTTGTCTTTCTATCCCATCCTGCTCCGGCCCGGCTGAGAGAAGTTAAGTCCCTACCTTTAGTCAAAAGTGATTTATGACCCCCCATAAAACAATGATTTATGACCCTCAAGGTCAAAGGTCAATGATTTATGAGGGGTCAAGTTCAAAGGTTAATGATTTATGAGGGGGTCAAGGTTAAAGGTCAAAGTCAAAGGTCAGGTTCAAATGTCAGGTTCAAATATCAAGGTCAAGTGGGTGTGGCTTACCCGGAAGAGGGTGGAGTTAAGACCTGCGGTGGGAGTGGTTAAACCAGGAAGAGGGTGGAGTTTTAAACAGAAAGAGGGCAGAGTTAAGACCTGCGGTGGGAGTGGTTAAACCAGGAAGAGGGTGGAGTTAAGACCTGACAGGGAACAGAGGAGGGTTCAGTTTTTTTAAGAAAGCAATGTCATCTGAGCAGCATGTGACCATATATTTGATAGTTTAAATGTTTACGATCATTTGAAACAACTTCCAGATTTCGATGTATTGATGGTTGGGAATGTTACGTGTGGAGATGTGGACACGCACGCACTTCACACACACACACACACACACACACACACACACACACACACACACACACACACACGCAGAGGAGGTGGAGCTTTATACGTTAGCGTAAAGACTTTGTTCGATTCGGTCATGATTAGTGAAACGCCTGTTTCGATTTATAAAAATAATAAAACTTACATTGACGCTCCGCAAAAAAGTCGAGTGTTTCTAAATCGTATTCAGTTTTCAGCTAAAAAAAAGAAGAGACGGAAGCCCTTTCTCGATATTTTCATCGTTATCTACCGTGGATTGGGAAGTTTTTGGTGGACACGCACACACGCACACACACGCACACACACACACACTTCACACACACACACACGCACGCACGCACGCACGCACGCACGCACGCACGCACGCACGCACGCACACACACACACACACACACACACACACACACACACACACACACACACACACACACACACACACACACACATTCGTACGCACTGAAACAACTTCCGTACCTCACGAAAACATATTTAAACAGATGGAAAAAACTATCGCAGAACACAGTGTCACGTAGCAACTGGTCTTTACGGTCGTTTGAATCAACAGGTCAGTTTGGGGGACAAAAGGAGGGTTCAGTTTTTACTGACTTCCCATCTGACAGTTTAAATGTTTATGACCGTTTGAATCAACAGGACACGCACGCACACACACACACACGCACGCACACACACACACACACACACACACATACACACACACACACACGCACACACATACCATTACCTCTGCTTTACCATGTTATTAGACATTGGTTTAACTCCATTTAAGCATTTAAACGTTAAAAGCATTACACTTGTACGACGATGTAATACCTTTTTTTTTTTTAACAGCCGATGACGACGAAGTGAAAGACGATGAACTTTGCTTAAACGGTCTTACAAAGTTGGAAGATGATTTTCGAGGTGTGTTTAAACCTTCAAATTATTTAATATTATGTGTATTCATTATTTAGTTTCATAGAGGATTTGCCGTAAGATCCTAACGCGATCGTTTTAACACAATCGCAGTCTGGTGAGTCAAATGATTCTCATTTTACAAGAAAAAAAACATGCGGTATACGATACATATATACATATATTTACTTACAGATTTTCCGTTTACATCTCTTGCTCACTGGTCTCCCTTAAAGCTGGCGGGTCCGTCAACGGCCGTTCCAGGCAGAGGAGAAGGCTTGATTGCGCCAAAGACTCCAGACATCGAATCCTTGCTCCGAGGGGAAATCATCGAAAACGACGGTGAATGTCCGACAGGCACCCGCTGTAAGTTTTTCTCGTTTTCTGTAAGCTTTTTAAGATTCTCAGGAGCTTTAAAGAGCTCCTCTCATTCCAATGTCTTTCGCTCAAATGAATTTCGCGCCTAAGGGGAATGGGCGGGGACTGATTCCGGAGGTGGGCGGTTGTTTCCGCCAAGCAACCTTCTGGTTGAAATGGAGTGTGGATCAAGATGGATCCCTACTCTATATTCTTTTATTTAACCCAATGTTTTTTAAATACGTGTATAATGCTTTATATCCTATGGGTTGTGAATTCCATCCTACAATATCTTTCAAGGAACCCAAAGAAATGTTACCACACCTCCCGCTTTATTTATTCTATAGATTGCCTGAACTATTTCATAAACTAAATCTTGTCTTGTTTCTGATGCTATGTTTTTTATGCTCATCAATGCACTGTTGGACTGCGAGCACACAACTACTTTCCTTGCTTTGTTTTCCTCTACCCAGTTAACTGCCATATAAATTGCTACCAATTCCCCCGTAAAAACAGATAGTTTATCACCGATTATTTTATTTAATACTATGTTTCCTTGTGGGATAACTGCTACAGCTCTTACCTTTATTTTTTTTATATAGTTTTTGATGCATCCGTATATATCATATCTCAATCCATTTTTCTATCCGGTAACTATTCAAATTTCTATTCTTTAGTAATTGCATGTTTTCTTTTGGGTTATCAAACATCCACGGTGGTATTGCAGGCATTGGTACTGTAGGACTAACTTTAATATTGTCAATTTTAACTTTATTACATATGTCTCCTATAATCCACCCAAAACTATTCTTTTTTTGTTTTCTCTTTTTCTTGGCAGATTGGTAGCACTGGACAAGTCGGATATCCTTGCTTGGATCCTTTTAAAGTTGCCCGATAAACTGCTGAGAGTTGATCTCTCCTCTTGTCCAAAGGTTTTTCGTTCATTTTTACTTGTAATACTGGCACTAGGGTTGATGTAGTAGCTCCACAACATAACCTTAAAGCCTGTGACTGGATCCGGTCTATTTTCCCAAGTCATGTTTTTGAAGCAGATTGGTAAATAATGCATCCGTAATCAATAACAGATGGAATTAAAGTTATAAATATATACATGTATTGTTTTCAACGTTAACCTATCAGCCCCCCAATCATTACCCCTCAAAGACCTCATTATATTTAACACCTTTTTACTTTTTCCCCTATTTTTTTATTTTCCGGAAGGAACACTCCTGAAGGAATAAATAAAGTACTATCTAATCTAATCTAATCAAATCTATTTTGCTGATGTGGGTTGACTAGTTCATATTTTTATCAAACCATATTCCTAAATATTTAAATACTTGTACCTCTTCTATATTTTCACCTTAGAGTTTTTATTTGGAGCTTGTTTTGTACTTTTGTCTTTGTAAAATGTATGACTTTTGTCTTTCCAACAGAGAATCTTAAACCTCAAGCCGTTCCCCAGTCTTGAACATTATTTACCACTTTGTTAGTTTTTTGATTATTTCTTTTGACTCTAAATAATATACTAGTCTTTCATTAATCTTTTTTTTTTCCATTACTTTTCCCCAAATTTATAATTTCCTGCCTCTTCCGGGTCTTACCCTGACTTGCATATTGGAATTGTTACCGCTAATTTTCCCCTCTGCCGGTCATTCTCCTTCTTCATATATCCTGTCATATCATTTCAAGACCACTTCTTTGACGATGCCACCTAAGTTTTTGATCATTTGATAACCCGCTAGGTCTTTCCCCGGTGACGTATTTTTAACCTTTTTCAAAATTCGAACCATTTCATTCAAAGAAAATGTCATATCCATAGTGTTGGTAAAGCTATTAACGTTGTCTTCCATCATTTCCCCAATATTTAAACTCATTGTTTTTTCTCTCTTTTGTTTTTCCACATTTCTCAAATTATCATTACTGTACACTTTAACACATTTTTTTTGCTAAAGGTTCTGCTGTTTCTTTACCCGTGACTACATCTTCTTTAATAAATGTGACACATCATCCTCTTTACCCTTCATTCCTATCTTTACGAATCGTTATATATCCTTTTATTATAAAGTTTAATTTTGGCTTCAGCCCTGTTTCTTGAATACAAATTATACGTGGTTTAGTTTTCATATTTTTAATATATCCCTTTAATTCATGTTCGGTTGCTATCAAACTTCTGGCATTCCACCGGACCATTAACAGGGTGTTGGAATGTGGTAACATGACTCCGTCACGTCTACTCTCCGTAGTACAGCTTGCACCCGGTACCAAGATAGTTCTTTCAACAACTTTGATGCTGCTTTGACAATTATTTTGATCTTCTCAGTCTTATTTTTACTTTCATTTTGTATCAAAGCTGAGTTGTGCTCTCTGGTTTATTTTGCAAATGAACCGACAGAACATGATCATGTACAAGACTCGCCTACCCACAATGCACTGCAGCCCAACGCTCCTGGTCGGATGTTTTTTTCGGGGTTCATGGAGAGATGCGGTAAAGAGTGGTAGCCAAGACACACGGTCACACACGGTCACACACGGTCACACACGGTCACACTCGGCAATTATTTTGACCTGGGGAGCAGATATAGAGGAAAAAATGTGTCTGGGGGGCCGGGATATCTGATTTTCAGGTACAAAAAACTTCACAATGACACAAAATAAACACAACAGTTAAACCTCACACTAAAATCAAGACATTGACTTGTACGTTCAAAAGACAGAATAGAACAAGTCAAGACATGCAATGCCATCTACAAAATGTTATGTAAATGTTAGTCATTACACACGCGGCTATGGTTTTGATGTATTTGTTACAGACATGTTTACGTCAAGTAACATCACATGGTTCCATTTGCACCTTTCAACAAATCTGAAAAGGAATATTAAGAAGTAAAACTTATATTTAATCCTACCTCTTCTCCGAGCACACGGTGACTGTACATACGGGTCGAAAAATGTTGACCTAATTCAGCATTTCTCAAAGTGTGGGGAATAGAGACATGACAGGTGGGGCGCGAGGAAAGGGAGGACATTTTTTATTTTTGATTTTTTTTTACTATGCTTTCATTTTCTATACACACTGTAAATCACTTTGTGATTCTGTCTGTGAAATCCGCCGTATAAATAAATGTAAATTACTTATTTTTCCTGTAGGCTTTAAATTTCTCGGCAGGAGCGAAAGTTTGACAGACATAGCAACAGTAACTTTTGCAGGCAGGGCTAAGAGGAACAAACTTTCGCGCGGATGGGTAGCAGGCTAATGTGCGGACCACAATTACACAAAATGGATACATTTGCAACTCGCACCTCAAAGGTCTGCGGAGAAACAAAAATATGACGGGTCTAATCAACCAAAAAGTCAACCTAAAAGAAAATATGGCGAAGGGTATCTTGCTCTTGGATTCACGGCAGCGGAGGTGGGGGCAGAGGAGAGACCCCTGTGTGTTCTTTGTCTAAAACGGCTAGCAGCAGACAGCATCAGGCCCAACAAAGTAAAGAGACAACTCGAGACCACACATGATGTCCAATAAATTGTTTTGTTGGGGCGATGGGGGTAGGTGGGCCTTGAGTCTAAAGTGCTGATGACAGAAAAAAAAAAAGTTTGAGAAGCCCTGACCTAATTGTACGGATCTCACTTTAAACGGCAAACCGATCATTTAAATGTTTTCACTTTGAATATGAAACGAGGAGTAAAATGTACAATGTACAATATTATCAATTATTTCACAAGGACATGTTTTAAGGATATTGTACAGTATAATTAAATCTAAAATGAATGTGATCACTTTCAGGATCATTTTATTTTTAGCCAGTAAACAACTGTTATGTACTTTTGAATCGGGTTTTCAAAAAAAAAAAAAAGGGAGGGACAATCAAGGATCAACAATGGCACGACTTTCACTAACTTGCGTGAGGTCAAAAGACAAGAGATTTTAGACCAATGCTGCTTTGGATCTGTTCCTGCTAAACTAGTAAGTGACTTTCAATGCTCAAATCAGAATAATAATACTAATTTTAGCTACTGGAAATTTGTGTGGTGGCAATAAATACCCACCAGCGCGATACTTTGCAGTTCCACACTGACCAACCACGCAACAAACTCAAAAGAACTGTACAAGGAAAAAACAATGCAGTGACTTCAAACTGCAAATATAAGGTTTGAGTAAAATATGTAGGTTGGTGTGAATGTTGTCCGTCTATCTATGTTGACCCTGCAATGAGGGGGCGACTTGTCCAGGGTGTACACCTCCTTCCACCCGATTGTAGCTGAGATAGGCGCCAGCGACCCCCACGTCCCCAAAAGGGAATAAGTGGTAGAAAACGAATGTAGGTTCCTACTGTGGAAAGTTCAGTAATACAGAATCATTGTGGCATTATCGTGTCAGTTGGACGCTATATGCGCTAGTCCTCATGGTAAATGTGGTTTTCCTTTTGGGAAAACGCCATCGCTTTGGTTCACTGGTGCGGCCAATATAAACCAAAACTGAAAGTTCTTAAGTGGGGGTTTAAGTAGAGTTTATAAATCTTGTATCTGTGCCACATATAGCCTTATTTCAGTGTCAACAGTCTCCAGCTTACTTGCTACACATGTTTTGGCTCTGCCCATCCCTGTGCAGTTATTGGACCGATATTTTTAATACTTTGTCTGTTGTTGTAATTACCTACTAGGCCTTCTTTGCCTTTATTTGTTGTTGTATCTTTATGTTAGCAATTGGGACTTTTTGAATGAAATTGTCTGTGGCTCCATGTTAACGAAGTTGCCTGTACTATTTGACTGATGCATTTTATTGATTGATTTATTAGCAGTAATTGCACAAAGGCATTCTTCTTCTTTTAGTTTTCTGACAGCACGTAGGCGTTCGCATCAACTTTCGTCTTTTTAACAAATGGGTAAAGGGGGGATGATGTATGCCGTAAAACTAGTTGGCACATTTAATATTTAATAATAATGAATATTGTAAAATTCTATAATTTTTGTTATTTAAAGGGGAAAACCCGATTCAAAAGTACATAACAGTTGTTTACTGGCTAAAAATAAAATGATCCTGAAAGTGATCACATTCATTTTAGATTTAATTATACTGTACAATATCCTTAAAACATGTCCTTGTGAAATAATTGATAATATTGTACATTGTACATTTTACTCCTCGTTTCATATTCAAAGTGAAAACATTTAAATGATCGGTTTGCCGTTTAAAGTGAGATCCGTACAATTAGGTCAGGGCTTCTCAAACTTTTTTTTTTTCTGTCATCAGCACTTTAGACTCAAGGCCCACCTACCCCCATCGCCCCAACAAAACAATTTATTGGACATCATGTGTGGTCTCGAGTTGTCTCTTTACTTTGTTGGGCCTGATGCTGTCTGCTGCTAGCCGTTTTAGACAAAGAACACACAGGGGTCTCTCCTCTGCCCCCACCTCCGCTGCCGTGAATCCAAGAGCAAGATACCCTTCGCCATATTTTCTTTTAGGTTGACTTTTTGGTTGATTAGACCCGTCATATTTTTGTTTCTCCGCAGACCTTTGAGGTGCGAGTTGCAAATGTATCCATTTTGTGTAATTGTGGTCCGCACATTAGCCTGCTACCCATCCGCGCGAAAGTTTGTTCCTCTTAGCCCTGCCTGCAAAAGTTACTGTTGCTATGTCTGTCAAACTTTCGCTCCTGCCGAGAAATTTAAAGCCTACAGGAAAAATAAGTAATTTACATTTATTTATACGGCGGATTTCACAGACAGAATCACAAAGTGATTTACAGTGTGTATAGAAAATGAAAGCATAGTAAAAAAAAATCAAAAATAAAAAATGTCCTCCCTTTCCTCGCGCCCCACCTGTCATGTCTCTATTCCCCACACTTTGAGAAATGCTGAATTAGGTCAACATTTTTCGACCCGTATGTACAGTCACCGTGTGCTCGGAGAAGAGGTAGGATTAAATATAAGTTTTACTTCTTAATATTCCTTTTCAGATTTGTTGAAAGGTGCAAATGGAACCATGTGATGTTACTTGACGTAAACATGTCTGTAACAAATACATCAAAACCATAGCCGCGTGTGTAATGACTAACATTTACATAACATTTTGTAGATGGCATTGCATGTCTTGACTTGTTCTATTCTGTCTTTTGAACGTACAAGTCAATGTCTTGATTTTAGTGTGAGGTTTAACTGTTGTGTTTATTTTGTGTCATTGTGAAGTTTTTTGTACCTGAAAATCAGATATCCCGGCCCCCCAGACACATTTTTTCCTCTATATCTGCTCCCCAGGTCAAAATAATTGCCGAGTGTGACCGTGTGTGACCGTGTGTGACCGTGTGTGACCGTGTGTCTTGGCTACCACTCTTTACCGCATCTCTCCATGAACCCCGAAAAAAACATCCGACCAGGAGCGTTGGGCTGCAGTGCATTGTGGGTAGGCGAGTCTTGTACATGATCATGTTCTGTCGGTTCATTTGCAAAATAAACCAGAGAGCACAACTCAGCTTTGATACAAAATGAAAGTAAAAATAAGACTGAGAAGATCAAAATAATTGTCAAAGCAGCATCAAAGTTGTTGAAAGAACTATCTTGGTACCGGGTGCAAGCTGTACTACGGAGAGTAGACGTGACGGAGTCATGTTACCACATTCCAACACCCTGTTAATGGTCCGGTGGAATGCCAGAAGTTTGATAGCAACCGAACATGAATTAAAGGGATATATTAAAAATATGAAAACTAAACCACGTATAATTTGTATTCAAGAAACAGGGCTGAAGCCAAAATTAAACTTTATAATAAAAGGATATATAACGATTCGTAAAGATAGGAATGAAGGGTAAAGAGGATGATGTGTCACATTTATTAAAGAAGATGTAGTCACGGGTAAAGAAACAGCAGAACCTTTAGCAAAAAAAATGTGTTAAAGTGTACAGTAATGATAATTTGAGAAATGTGGAAAAACAAAAGAGAGAAAAAACAATGAGTTTAAATATTGGGGAAATGATGGAAGACAACGTTAATAGCTTTACCAACACTATGGATATGACATTTTCTTTGAATGAAATGGTTCGAATTTTGAAAAAGGTTAAAAATACGTCACCGGGGAAAGACCTAGCGGGTTATCAAATGATCAAAAACTTAGGTGGCATCGTCAAAGAAGTGGTCTTGAAATGATATGACAGGATATATGAAGAAGGAGAATGACCGGCAGAGGGGAAAATTAGCGGTAACAATTCCAATATGCAAGTCAGGGTAAGACCCGGAAGAGGCAGGAAATTATAAATTTGGGGAAAAGTAATGGAAAAAAAAAAGATTAATGAAAGACTAGTATATTATTTAGAGTCAAAAGAAATAATCAAAAAACTAACAAAGTGGTAAATAATGTTCAAGACTGGGGAACGGCTTGAGGTTTAAGATTCTCTGTTGGAAAGACAAAAGTCATACATTTTACAAAGACAAAAGTACAAAACAAGCTCCAAATAAAAACTCTAAGGTGAAAATATAGAAGAGGTACAAGTATTTAAATATTTAGGAATATGGTTTGATAAAAATATGAACTAGTCAACCCACATCAGCAAAATAGATTTGATTAGATTAGATTAGATAGTACTTTATTTATTCCTTCAGGAGTGTTCCTTCCGGAAAATAAAAAAATAGGGGAAAAAGTAAAAAGGTGTTAAATATAATGAGGTCTTTGAGGGGTAATGATTGGGGGGCTGATAGGTTAACGTTGAAAACAATACATGTATATATTTATAACTTTAATTCCATCTGTTATTGATTACGGATGCATTATTTACCAATCTGCTTCAAAAACATGACTTGGGAAAATAGACCGGATCCAGTCACAGGCTTTAAGGTTATGTTGTGGAGCTACTACATCAACCCTAGTGCCAGTATTACAAGTAAAAATGAACGAAAAACCTTTGGACAAGAGGAGAGATCAACTCTCAGCAGTTTATCGGGCAACTTTAAAAGGATCCAAGCAAGGATATCCGACTTGTCCAGTGCTACCAATCTGCCAAGAAAAAGAGAAAACAAAAAAAGAATAGTTTTGGGTGGATTATAGGAGACATATGTAATAAAGTTAAAATTGACAATATTAAAGTTAGTCCTACAGTACCAATGCCTGCAATACCACCGTGGATGTTTGATAACCCAAAAGAAAACATGCAATTACTAAAGAATAGAAATTTGAATAGTTACCGGATAGAAAAATGGATTGAGATATGATATATACGGATGCATCAAAAACTATATAAAAAAAATAAAGGTAAGAGCTGTAGCAGTTATCCCACAAGGAAACATAGTATTAAATAAAATAATCGGTGATAAACTATCTGTTTTTACGGGGGAATTGGTAGCAATTTATATGGCAGTTAACTGGGTAGAGGAAAACAAAGCAAGGAAAGTAGTTGTGTGCTCGCAGTCCAACAGTGCATTGATGAGCATAAAAAACATAGCATCAGAAACAAGACAAGATTTAGTTTATGAAATAGTTCAGGCAATCTATAGAATAAATAAAGCGGGAGGTGTGGTAACATTTCTTTGGGTTCCTTGAAAGATATTGTAGGATGGAATTCACAACCCATAGGATATAAAGCATTATACACGTATTTAAAAAACATTGGGTTAAATAAAAGAATATAGAGTAGGGATCCATCTTGATCCACACTCCATTTCAACCAGAAGGTTGCTTGGCGGAAACAACCGCCCACCTCCGGAATCAGTCCCCGCCCATTCCCCTTAGGCGCGAAATTCATTTGAGCGAAAGACATTGGAATGAGAGGAGCTCTTTAAAGCTCCTGAGAATCTTAAAAAGCTTACAGAAAACGAGAAAAACTTACAGCGGGTGCCTGTCGGACATTCACCGTCGTTTTCGATGATTTCCCCTCGGAGCAAGGATTCGATGTCTGGAGTCTTTGGCGCAATCAAGCCTTCTCCTCTGCCTGGAACGGCCGTTGACGGACCCGCCAGCTTTAAGGGAGACCAGTGAGCAAGAGATGTAAACGGAAAATCTGTAAGTAAATATATGTATATATGTATCGTATACCGCATGTTTTTTTTCTTGTAAAATGAGAATCATTTGACTCACCAGACTGCGATTGTGTTAAAACGATCGCGTTAGGATCTTACGGCAAATCCTCTATGAAACTAAATAATGAATACACATAATATTAAATAATTTGAAGGTTTAAACACACCTCGAAAATCATCTTCCAACTTTGTAAGACCGTTTAAGCAAAGTTCATCGTCTTTCACTTCGTCGTCATCGGCTGTTAAAAAAAAAAAAGGTATTACATCGTCGTACAAGTGTAATGCTTTTAACGTTTAAATGCTTAAATGGAGTTAAACCAATGTCTAATAACATGGTAAAGCAGAGGTAATGGTATGTGTGTGCGTGTGTGTGTGTGTGTATGTGTGTGTGTGTGTGTGTGTGTGTGCGTGCGTGTGTGTGTGTGTGCGTGCGTGTCCTGTTGATTCAAACGGTCATAAACATTTAAACTGTCAGATGGGAAGTCAGTAAAAACTGAACCCTCCTTTTGTCCCCCAAACTGACCTGTTGATTCAAACGACCGTAAAGACCAGTTGCTACGTGACACTGTGTTCTGCGATAGTTTTTTCCATCTGTTTAAATATGTTTTCGTGAGGTACGGAAGTTGTTTCAGTGCGTACGAATGTGTGTGTGTGTGTGTGTGTGTGTGTGTGTGTGTGTGTGTGTGTGTGTGTGTGTGTGTGTGTGTGTGTGTGCGTGCGTGCGTGCGTGCGTGCGTGCGTGCGTGCGTGCGTGCGTGCGTGTGTGTGTGTGTGAAGTGTGTGTGTGTGTGCGTGTGTGTGCGTGTGTGCGTGTCCACCAAAAACTTCCCAATCCACGGTAGATAACGATGAAAATATCGAGAAAGGGCTTCCGTCTCTTCTTTTTTTTAGCTGAAAACTGAATACGATTTAGAAACACTCGACTTTTTTGCGGAGCGTCAATGTAAGTTTTATTATTTTTATAAATCGAAACAGGCGTTTCACTAATCATGACCGAATCGAACAAAGTCTTTACGCTAACGTATAAAGCTCCACCTCCTCTGCGTGTGTGTGTGTGTGTGTGTGTGTGTGTGTGTGTGTGTGTGTGTGTGAAGTGCGTGCGTGTCCACATCTCCACACGTAACATTCCCAACCATCAATACATCGAAATCTGGAAGTTGTTTCAAACGATCGTAAACATTTAAACTATCAAATATATGGTCACATGCTGCTCAGATGACATTGCTTTCTTAAAAAAACTGAACCCTCCTCTGTTCCCTGTCAGGTCTTAACTCCACCCTCTTCCTGGTTTAACCACTCCCACCGCAGGTCTTAACTCTGCCCTCTTTCTGTTTAAAACTCCACCCTCTTCCTGGTTTAACCACTCCCACCGCAGGTCTTAACTCCACCCTCTTCCGGGTAAGCCACACCCACTTGACCTTGATATTTGAACCTGACATTTGAACCTGACCTTTGACTTTGACCTTTAACCTTGACCCCCTCATAAATCATTAACCTTTGAACTTGACCCCTCATAAATCATTGACCTTTGACCTTGAGGGTCATAAATCATTGTTTTATGGGGGGTCATAAATCACTTTTGACTAAAGGTAGGGACTTAACTTCTCTCGGCTGCACCAAATGATAATATAAATACATTTAGAAAAGTCAAATTCAAATAAGGCAACAAGAGAAGTATCCTACACTTCTCTTTTGTAAAGTAAATCTGAACAGCCGATGTGGGCATCTACATCAACTATATGATTTGCCTGAGAAGCTGGACAGGACAAAAAAAAAAAAAAGATTTATTTTTTGTGAATAAATGTTTAGAATTAAGTTCATGAATCCAGATGGATCTCTATTAAAATCCCCAAAGAGGACACTTTAAGTTGATGATTACTTCTATGTGTAGAAATCTTTGTAAATGAATCACTTGTTTATTTTTCAACAAGTTTTTAGTTATTTTTATATCTTTTTTTCCCAAATAGTTCAAGAAAGACCACTACCAATGATCAACATTTTGCACTGTTATACAATTTAATAAATCAGAAACTGATGTCATAGCGCTGTATTTTACTTCTTTATCTCTTTTTTTCAACCTAAAATGCTTTGATCTGATTAGGGGGTACTTGAATTAAAAAAATGTTCACAGGGGGTACATCACTGAAAAAAGGTTGAGAACCACAGATATAATCAACCATTTTGTGTGACCAGTTTAATAGTACAGATTATACATATTTAACAATCATGCACATTTACACACAAAAAGAAAAGAAAAAGAATGACCGAAAAAGGAATAGACTGAAGCCAAAGCTTATATTTAAATGCCTATCCTATACCTTCACTGAAAATAAGATTACCTGGAATATCCTAGTTACTGCCGTTGTGTCCTTGGGCAAGACACTTTACCCACCTGCTCCCAGTGCCACCCACACTGGTTTAAATGTAACTTAGATATTGGGTGTCACTATGTAAAGCGCTTTGAGTCACTTGAGAAAAGCGCTATATAAATATAATTCACATAATTCACAATATCAACGATCCAAAAAATCAACGGGATGAAAGTAATTGTTACTATATTTTATAATTTTCAATTATTTCAAAGTTTTCTTAAACCTTAACAAAGAACTACATGTCTTCAACTCATCACTGAGCTTGTTTCACCATTGAACTCCTACAACTGAAATACATTTGCATTTTATATTCGTTCTTACTTTACCTATTTCAAAAATCAATACCCCCCGTAAATTATAGTTTTCTCTTAATTTAAACCCCCTAAGAATACAAGCTGGACAACTATTGTTTTTTACTTGAAACATAATTTCAATTGCTTTTTAAAAACACAATATTTGAAAATTTTAACACATTAGAACTCATAAATAATGGATTAGTATGTTCATTGTAGCACACTTTGTGTATTATTTTTTGAAGTTTATTGTTTGTTTTATAGACATTTCACCATGATTAATCACAGTAAATTACTTGCTTCCATGATTTATCCATCCATCCATCCATCCATTTTCTACCGCTTGTCGGTTTTGGGGTTCAGGGGGGTCGCTGGCGCCTATCTCAGCTGCATTCGGGCGGTAGGCGGGGTACACCCTGGACAAGTCGCCACTTCATCGCAAATAATAAAAAAAAAAAAGATTAGCAACTTCCCCCAGGAGGAAGTTGCTAATGTTGCTCTGGAGAGGGAAGTCTGGGGGTCTCTGCTGGAGCTGCTGTCCCCGTGACCCGATTCCGGACAAGCAGTTGAAGATGGATGGATGGAAAAAAAACGGACCCTTATTTTTTGACACAAGTGCAATTTTATTCTCAGAATGTCTTACACAATTTTTTTCAATACGTTTTACTAGATAAATGTAATTCATTAACCTGCACAGTGGCCTTGTGGTTAGAGTGTCCGCCCTGAGATCGGTAGGTTGTGAATTAAAACCCCGGCCGAGTCATACCAAAGACTTTAAAAATGTGACCCATTACCTCCCTGCTTGACACTGGAATTGGGGGTTGAATCACCAAAAATTATTCCGGGGCGTGGCCACCGCCCAGCACCTCACTGCTCCCCTCACCTCCCAGAGGGTGAACAAGGGGATGGATCAAATGCAGAGGACACATTTCACCACACCTAGTGTGTTTGTGACAATCATTAACTTTATTTTGCTGCGAATTTGGTGACAGTTTTATCTAAAGCAGGGGTGTTAAAGGCCTACTGAAACCCACTACTGCCCACCACGCTGTCTGATAGTTTATATATCAATGATGAAATATTAACATTGCAACACATGCCAATACGGCCTTTTTAGTTTACTAAATTGCCATTTTAAATTTTCTGGGACTTTTTTCTTGACAATGTCGCGTAATGATGACGTGTACGCGTGACGTCACGGGCTGTTATGAATATGAGCGCTGCACACACACACACACAGCTAAAAGTAATCTGCTTTAACCGCATAATTATACAGTATTTTGGAGATCTGTGTTGTTGAATCTTTTGCAATTTGTTCAATTAATATTGGAGAAGTCAAAGTAGAACGATGGAGTTGGGAAGCTTTAGCCTTTAGCCACACAAACACACAGTGTTTCCTTGTTTAAAATTCACGGAGTTGAAACTTTACAATGGATCAGAGAGGACATGGATCCCGACCACTTGTCAACCAGCAGGTTTCGGTGAGAAAATTGTGGTTGAAAAGTCGCAACTTACCGGATATCAGCTGAGCTTGTGCCTCTCGTACAGCTGCCGTCGACTCCCCTGAGACACTACGCGTCAACACCCGGCCGTGGACGTACACTTCCGACTATCAGGTACTGTTAAACTCACTAAAACACTAGCAACACAATAGAAAGATAAAGGATTTCCCAAAATTATCCTAGTAAATGTCTCTAAAAACATATGAATTTGTCTCAATGCAACGTGATTGCAATCGCGTTTTTTTTTATTTTTATTTTTCTAGTCCGTCGCTTTCAATATCCTCAAACACGAATCTTTCATCTTCGCTCAAATTAATGGGGAAATTGTCATTTTCTCGGTCCGAATAGCTGTTTTTTGTTGGAGGCTCCCATTAAAAACAATGTGAATATATGAGGAGCCATCAACATGTGACGTCATCGTCTGCGACTTCCGGTAAAGGCAGGGATTTTCTCCAGTTGCGAACTTTATCGTGGATGTTCTCTACTAAATCCTTTCGGCAAAAATATGGCAATATCGCGAAATGATCAAGTACATCACTGAAAAAAGATTGAGAACCACTGATCTAGTGGTACGCCAAATAATTACTTGATGAAAATACAGTGTTTTATTCTTTTCAATTCAAACACAGTGTTACTGTTCAAATTGTTTGTACTGTTACAGTGGCCAACAATAATAAATATATGTTTTAAATAATAATTTATTTTTCAACAAGTTTTTAGTTATTTTTATATCTTTTTTTCCAAATAGTTCAAGAAAGACCACTACAAATGAGCAATATTTTGCACTGTTATACAATTTAATAAATCAGAAACTGTTGACATAGTGCTATATTTGACTTCTTTTTCTCTTTTTTTTCAACCCAAAATTATTTGCTCTAGTTAGGGGGTACTTGAATTAAAAAAAATTTCACAGGGGGTACATCACTGAAAAAAGGTTGAGAACCACTGATCTATGTAACGCTTAGAATGGACCTGCTATCCCCGTTTAAATAAGAAAATCTCATTTCAGTGGGCCTTTTAATTAATTATAGATCGGGGACCACATGGAAAAAAATCTACTCCTAAGTGGGGCGAACTCGTAAAATCACAGCACGATAATTTAAAATATAAAGTGGAATTCAGATTGTTTTCTTTCTTTAAAAAAAAATTGAACAAGTAAAAATGTAAAAAACTTAATGTTGTTGTTATTTTTATTACACTTACATGCTGCGGTTTATTTAATGTTATTTATATTTTCTGAATAATTTATGTGATAATCTTCATCAATCAACTCATTGGTGTTAATTTTCAATCTATCAAGATATAAAAATTATATCAAAATAAAATTACAGTATGTTATTTATGTAGTTTGATCATTTTCCTGGACTCATTTACTAACATGTGGTTTATTTTGTACATATGTAGCATTATCTACATTAGGAGTAGGGATCCTATGGCTCGCGAGCCAGATGTGGCTCTTTTGATGACTGCATCTGGCTCTCGGATAAATCGGAGCTGACATTGCTTAACACGATAAATAATGAATAATTCCACTTGTAACCACAGTGTTAAAAATAACGTTCAAAATATAAAACATTCTCATGCATTTTTAATCCATCCATCCGTTTTCTACCACACCTGTTCAAGAAGTTGCGTTAAAGGTAAGAAGTTATTTATTTATTATTGGTTAGTGTGGGGCTTGCCCTCCTGGGGGTTCTTCAGACCTCCATGCACCGACATGAGAGTTTGTTTCAGGGTTACAATATTGTTTTATTTTTCAATTAGTCTCTCAGTTGCTTTCCAGCAATTGTCTTTTTCTCTTTCGTTCTCGCTCGCGCAGCCCCGACCACGTCTCTCCCCCTGGCTGCTGCTTATAACAGATGATTTGACAACAAGGCCCAGGTGGGCCATCTACACACCTGTCGCTGATTTCAAGGCCGATCCTGGCAACACCCCGCTTCGCTGCAGGCCCGCACGCCACACCCCCTCCACATTCAGCTTCAGAATAACAATGTTATTACAAAGAATGAGAGACCTATTATACTCTAGAAATGTTGTTCTTACTTAAAAGTGCACGCGTTTAGTTGTGTTCAGTGTTAAAAAAATATTATACGGCTCTTAAGTAAATACATTTTAAAATATTTGGCTTCTTGGCTCTTTCAGTCAAAAAGGTTCCCGACCCCTGATCTACAAAGATACAAAGAAATACTATTGCGACATCCAGTGGACACATTTAAAACAGCCATTTATTTCATTCAAAAATTTCAGGTTGATTTTAATACTTAGCAAACTCATCCCACGGGCCAGATAAAACCTGTTCGCGGGCCTGATCCGGCCCTCGGGCCGTACCTTTGTCACCCAAGGTCTAAAGTGTCTTCACTCGTGTTAGCACTGACCTGATCAATGAACCGTCTGCGGTTCAGGAGCATTTGCTTAAAAAATAAATTGTGTGATTATTCTGTCTACATCAGGGGTGTCGAACATGGTTACACTGAGGGCCACATCGCAGTTGTGGCTGCCCTAAGGGAGCCGCTTGTAACCGAATATAATTTATGAATATAAATGTATGAAAATTAATCTCATGATATTGTAAAATGAATTGCTATGCATTTGATTATTATATTTGTATGACATTTGCTGTGTGGCAGAGGGGTTAGTGCGTCTGCCTCACAATACGAAGGTCCTGCAGTCCTGGGTTCAAATCCAGGCTCGGGATCTTTCTGTGTGGAGTTTGCATGTTCTCCCCGTGAATGCGTGGGTTCCCTCCGGGTACTCCGGCTTCCTCCCACTTCCAAAGACATGCACCTGGGGATAGGTTGATTGGCAACACTAAATTGGCCCTAGTGTGTGAATGTGAGTGTGAATGTTGTCTGTCTATCTGTGTTGGCCCTGCCATGAGGTGGCGACTTGTCCAGGGTGTACCCTGCCTTCCGCCCGATTGTAGCTGAGATAGGCGCCAGCGCCCCCCGCGACCCCGAAAGGGAATAAGCGGTAGAAAATGGATGGATGGACATTTGCTGTACAAAAAAAAAAACATTTCACCACAAAATTTACGATGGTTTTTACAGCATATCACTGCAAATGGAAAAAACGGTACTATAGTTTTTTTTTTTTACTATAAAACCCCGTCAACTGAGCTGCCAGTTATTTATTTTTACTGTAAAATCTATTGTCGTTTCTACAGTGTACAATTTGATGAATAACTTGCTTTGATATAACTAAAGCAGATATATATTTTGTTTTAATTTTTAAAAGTTTGGAATTAATTATTGTATTATATTTGTCATATTATTTGATACAAATGTTTAAATGTACTTAATAGCACGCAATACACGTATTTATGTCTGCCACAATGAAATGATTACATTTGGTGAATGATAAAATGCTTTATTGACTCATATTATTTCAGGGCTTTCGCGGGCCGATTTAAATGACGTGGCGGGCCAAATCTGGCGTTTGGGCTTTGGGTTTGACACCTGTAGTCTAGATACAGTGGGGCAAAAAAGTATTTGATCACGTTACGCCTGTACTGGCTCACCTGCACTGGCTTCGTGTGCACTTAAGATGTGACTTTAAGGTTTTACTACTTACGTATAAAATACTACACGGTCTAGCTCCAGCCTATCTTGCCGATTGTATTGTACCATATTTCCCGGCAAGAAATCTGCGTTCAAAAGACTCCGGCTTATTAGTGATTCCTAGAGCCCAAAAAAAGTCTGCGGGCTATAGAGCGTTTTCCGTTCGGGCTCCAGTACTCTGGAATGCCCTCCCGGTAACAGTTCGAGATGCCACCTCAGTAGAAGCATTTAAGTCTCACCTTAAAACTCATCTGTATAATCTAGCCTTTAAATAGACCTCCTTTTTAGACCAGTTGATCTGCCGCTTCTTTTCTTTCTCCTATGTCCCTCTCCTCCCTTGTGGAGGGGGTCCGGTCCGATGACCATGGATGAAGTACTGGCTGTCCAGAGTCGAGACCCAGGATGGACCACTCGTCGGGACCCAGGATGGACCGCTCGCCTGTATCGATTGGGGACATCTCTACGCTGCTGATCCGCCTCCGCTTGGGATGGTTTCCTGTGGACTGGACTCTCGCTGCTGTCTTGGATCCGCTTGAACTGAACTCTCGCGGCTGTGTTGGAGCCACTATGGATTGAACTTTCACAGTATCATGTTAGACCCGCTCGACATCCATTGCTTTCGGTCCCCTAGAGGGGGGGGGGTTGCCCACATCTGAGGTCCTCTCCAAGGTTTCTCATAGTCAGCATTGTCATTGGCGTCCCACTGGATGTGAATTCTCCCTGCCCACTGGGTGTGAGTTTTCCTTGCCCTTTTGTGGGTTCTTCTGAGGATGTTGTAGTCGTAATGGTTTGTGCAGTCCTTTGAGACATTTGTGATTTGGGGCTATGTAAATAAACATTGATTGATTGATTGATTGATATTTAGTCAGCCACCGATTGTGCAAGTTCTCCCACTTAAAATGATGACAGAGGTCTGTAATTTTCATCATAGGTACACTTCAACTGTGAGAGACAGAATGTGGAAAAAAAAAATCCAGGAATTCACATTGTAGGAATTTTAAATAATTTATTTGTAAATTATGGAATTCCTGGATTTTTTTTTTCACATTCTGTTTCCCACAGTTGAAGTGTACCTGTGATGAAATTTACAGACCTTTGTCATCATTTTAAGTGGGAGAACTTGCACAATCGGTGGCTGACTAAATACTTTTTTTGCCCCACATGATTAATGGGATACATTTTTGTAGTCAACCACATGCATGAACTCTGTAAATTTGACAACCAAATTAGAGATATAAACATCCTAGCTTTGTGTTATTAGTGACAAAGCAATTTATTGTAGTGTCTAATGATAAGGTCTTTATCAAATTATACATTTGTAATCTAATTAACCACAATTTGAATTTGTATTAATCATGATTAATCACAGCAAATATCTTGTTTGCATAATTTGATTTAGCTTAAAAAAATCAACCCAGTTATTTTATACAAATGCCAACATGTCATACACCAACATGTTCTTTGTTTTACCAAACATACATCATTTATTTGTTTTGAACTCAGTGAGAGTTTGATATAAAGTCTTTTCACTCATCTCTGCACTGAAGTATGCATTGACCTGATCACTGACCTTATGACAACCTCCCCTGCTTTTCAGGTAATCATCCCCGGTCAAAGAGCCTGTGCATTCAATAATAATTGGGTGATTAATCTGCAATAGTTTTTTGTGATTAATCACATGCGTTTACTCATTCAATTTGAAAGCCTTATTTAACATATAAACAGCTTAGCTTGTGTCGTACGCGGCAAAGTACTTTAAGGTAATATCCATGGACGCGTTTCATTTGTCTGCTCAAAAACTGGTAACGGTTTTATCTAAAGTCCAGTCAGGGTGTATTTTAAAGTGACATTTGCCAGTGAGCACACAAGACGGTCTTCTCACACATCTGTGCACTGGCCTGTGCAATAACGACCTGCGCTGCCTTTCAGGTGACCATCCACGGTTAACGCATGTACAGTCAAAATCAACTGGGTAATTAATTGGATTTTGATTTGCATTGATACATGATTATTGTGATAGATAGATAGATAGATGGTACTTTATTGATTCCTTCAGGAGAGTTCCTTCAGGAAAATTAAAATTCCAGCAGCAGTGTACAGATTTGAGATCAATTCAAATAAAAGTAAAAAGTAAATAACGGGGATTTAAATGGAAACAAAATAGAGAAATATTACAATAAGAATGAAAAATAAAAAGCAGCAATGGGAATAAAAATGTAACAGTAAAATAAGAATATAACAAGACAAAGTAGGCAGTAGTGACCATGTTATGAAAACGTATTGCACTGTTATTGTTTTGCATCCCCTTTCATCCTAGTACCAATACATTAGTACAATACCTAGTACCTAGTACAATAAAGTATAGATGCCTTATTATGATTAATCACATGCGTTAACTCGTTATTTTTGACAGCCCTACTAATAACGTACAGTTTGCAATTATATTTAATAAGTGGTAGAAAATGGATGGATGGATTTACATACCGAGTGCCAGTAAAAAAACGAACTCCTTGCCGAAAAAAAGCATTCACACAATTAAAATGCATTTAAAAAAAAAAAAAAAATGTTTTTTATCTCACCAGCAACATTTTAAAAAAGTGCAGTTCCTCTTTACAAAATGAAAACAAAACAAAACAATTTTAGCATTGTCCAAGCAAATACACACAATAAACTGTACTAAAGTACAACATGTAGTGCAGTGGTTCTCAACCTTTTTTCAGTGATGTACCCCCTGTGAACATTTTTTTAATTCAAGTACCCCCCTAATCAGAGCAAAGCATTTTTGGTTGAAAAAAAGAGATAAAGAAGTAAAATACAGCACTATGTCATCAGTTTTTGATTTATTAAATTGTATAACAGTGCAAAATATTGCTCATTTATAGTGGTCTTTCTTGAACTATTTGGAAAAAAAAGATGTAAAAATAACTAAAAACTTGTTGAAAAATAAACAAGTGATTCAATTATAAATACGGATTTCTACACATAGAAGTAATCATCAACTTAAAGTGCCCTCTTTGGGGATTGTAATAGAGATCCATCTGGTTTCATGAACTTAATTCTAAACATTTCTTCACAAAAAAAGAAATCTCTAACATCAATATTTATGGAACATGTCCACAAAAAATCTAGCTGTCAACACTGAATTTTGCATTGTTGCATTTCTTTTCACAGTTTATGAACTTACATTCATATTTTGTTGAAGTATTATTCAACAAATATATTTCTAAATCCATCCATTTTCTACCGCTTATTCCCTTTTGGGGTCGCTGGCGCCTATCTCAGCTACAATTGGGCTGATTTTTGAATTGTTGCTATTTTTAGAATTATTTTTTTAAATCTCACGTACCCTTTGGCACACCTTCAAGTACCCCCAGGGGTACGCGTACCCCCATTTGAGAACCACTGATGTAGTAGTGTGTAGTTATCCATAAAGTGATAAAAATATACAGGCTATATTGCCTATTTTTTTATTAACATCGTATGAGGTGGCGACTTGTCCAGGGTGTACGCCGCCTTCCGCCCAATTGTAGCTGAGATAGGCGCCAGCGACCCCAAAAGGGAATAAGCGGTAGGAAATGGATGGATGGATGGATGTATTGAACAGGTAACACAAAGGAAAAGGGTCTTTTATTACATTAAAGTGTTTGGGGTTTACTGGAATAAGCGGTAGGAAATGGATGGATGGATGGATGGATGGGTTTGTTACATTATTTTATGAGATTGCAGTTTATGAGTTAGGTTTCTGCAGTCATTAGTCACGTTCCATATTTAGTGGCTGATCAAATAGCTTTCGATTACATCAGACTGACTAGAGCAATGATTGTCCTGAGCTGATGTCATAAAGAGTCTAGTGGTGCTTTCCCTCATTAATCAGCCTCGGGGGTCCGTTACTTCCCAATGCTGCCAGCTAGTGAGGATATCTGCTATTGATATGTGCAGCTCTCTATAGCAGTGATGATGAGTCACTATGCCAAAGTTATGGGCATTGCTATTCTGGCATCATGTTACTGGAAGGCCTTTAAGAGGGTGACAACATCATCTCATTGTGGTCATAAAGGATAGTGGGCTCTTTAGTGTGGGGGCATTGCCATCTGCTGGTCAAAGTGTGGAACTGACCCATTTTGCTGCACTTGCATAAACTATACTGGACGTATATACTCAATATAATAGTGGATTTTAAACCACCATGATGATTTAATTACTTTTTAAATGTATTTTAGTTTATGTGTATTTACTATTAAGTGTCATTATCAGTTAAATATAACCTTGCCTTACATAGAAGTGTCATTATACCTTGGCATTATGGACAGGATGCAGCATGGTGGAAAAGGGGTTAGTGCAGGGTTCACCAACCTTTTTGAAACCAAGAGCTACTTCTATGGTGCTGATTAATGCGAAGGGCTACCAGTTTGATACACAAAAAAATTGCCAGAAATAGCCAATTTGCTCAATTTACATTTAATAAATGAATGTATATATATATATATATATATATATATATATATATATATATATATATATATATATATATATAAAAAGGGTATTTCTTTGTGTCATTCCATAGTACATTTTTTTTCCTTTTACGGAAGGTTTTTTATAAAGAATAAATGATGAAAAAAACACTCAATTGAACGGTTTAAAAGAGGAGAAAACAGGAAAAAAAATGTTGAAACATAGTTTATCTTCAATTTCGACTCTTTAAAATTCAAAATTCAACCGAAAAAAAGAAGAGAAAAACTTGAATCCTAATTTGAATCCTTTTGAAAAAATTAAAAAAAGAATTTATGGAATGACATGTTTTAAATAGGTTAAAATCCAATCTGCACTTTGTTAGAATATATAACAAATTGGACCAAGCTATATTTCTAACAAGGACGAATTATTATTTCTTCTAGATTTTCCAGAACTAACATTTTTAAAGAAATTCCAAAAACATTGAAATAAGATTTAAATTTGATTCTAAAGATTTTCTAGTTTTGCCAGAATATCTTTATTTTATTTTAATCATAATAAGTTTGAAGAAATGTTTCACAAATATTCTATGTCAAAAAAAAAAAAGTTAAATGAAGAATTAAATTAAAATGTATTTATTATTCTCTACAATAAAAAAAATTAATTTACTTGAACATTGTTTTAAATTGTCAGGAAAGAAGAGGAAGGAATTTCAAAGGTAAATAAATGATACATGGGTTGTACTTGTATAGCGCTTTTCTACCTTCAAGGTACTCAAAGCGCTTTGACACTACTTCCACATTTACCCATTCACACACACACACTGATGGAGGGAGCTGCCATGCAAGGCGCCAACCAGCACCCATCAGGAGCAAGGGTGAAGTGTCTTGCTCAGGACACAACGGACGTGACGAGGTTGGTATTAGGTGGGAATTGAACCAGGGACGCTCGGGTTGCGCACGGCCACTCTCCCACTGCGCCACGCCGTAAAAAGGTATATGTGTTTGAAAATCCTAAAATCATTTTTAAGGTTGTATTTTTTCTCAAAAATTGTCCTTCTGAAAGTAATAAGAAGCAACGTAAAAAAATAAATGCATTTATTTAAACAAGCGAAGACCAAGTCTTTAAAATATTTTCTTGGATTTTCAAATTGTTTGAGTTTTGTCTCTCTTAGAATTAAAAATGTCGAGCAAAGTGAGACCAGCTTGCTAGTAAATAAATACAATTTAAAAATATAGAGGCAGCTCACTGGTAAGTGCTGCTATTTGAGCTATTTTTAGAACAGGCCAGCGGGCGACTCATCTGGTCCTTACGGGCTACCTGGTGCCCGCGGGCACCGCGTTGGTGCCCCTGGGTTAGTGCATATGCCACACAACACGAAGGTCCTGAGTAGACCTTTGTTCAATCCCGGGCTCGGGATCTTCCTGTGTGGAGTTTCCATGTTCTCCCTGTGACTGTGTGGGTTCCCGCCGGGTACTCCGGCTTCCTCCCACCTCCAAAGACATGCACCTGGGGATAGGTTGATTGGCAACACTAAATTGGCCCTAGTGTGTGAATGTTGTCTGTCTATTGTCCAGGGTGTACCCTGCCTTCCACCTGAATGCAGCTGAGATAGGCTCCAGCACCCCCCGCGACCCCAAAAAGGCACAACCGGTAATAAATGGATGGATGGATTATGGACAAGGTTCAGCCCACCAGAGACCCTGAACAGGACAAGCGAAAAGGAAACTTATGAATGAAAAAATAAATGAATGGATGTTGATAGAGTATGCATTTACATACTCATAGTCCAGAAATGCATACAATTAGACATCTTAGTCCAGTGGTTCCCAAATGGGGGTACGCATACCCCTGGGGGTACTTGAAGGTATGCCAAGGGGTACGTGAGATTTAAAAAAAAAAAATATTATAAAAATAGCAACAAATCGAAATCCTTTATAAATATATTCATTGAATAATACTTCAACAAAATATGAATGTAAGTTAATAAACTGTGAAAAGAAATGCAACAATGCAATATTCAGTGTTGACAGCTAGATTTTTTGGTGGACATGTTCCATAAATACTGATGTTAAAGATTTCTTTTTTTGTGGAGAAATGTTTAGAATTAAGTTCATGAATCCAGATGGATCTCTATTACAATCCCCAAAGAGGGCACTTTAAGTTGATGATTACTTCTATGTGTAGAAATCTGTATTTATAATTAAATCACTTGTTTATTTTTCAACAAGTTTTTAGTGATTTTTATATATTTTTTCCAAATAGTTCAAGAAAAAAACTCTACAAATGAGCAATATTTTGCACTGTTATACAATTTAATAAATCAGAAACTGATGACATAGTGCTGTATTTTACTTCTCTATCTCTTTTTCTCAAACAAAAATGCTTTGTTTTGATTAGGGGGTTCACAGGGGGTACATCACTGAAAAAAGTTTGAGAACCTCTGTCCCAGTCCCTCCAGGATTCTGCTGGCTTTTTTGTGATCAGTGTGGCCTAAAATGCTCAAATTCACTCCATCTTTTTAGGAAAGTTGCAGCAAAAGTTGCATGCTTATTTTTTCCCCCAATAATATTGATTCAATTTGTGATTTTATAAATTTGTTACTGATTGTAGCTGACATGGCACCCCCCACGACCCCGAAAGGGAATAAGCGGTAGAAATGGATGGATGTTAACGTTTTACATTCTGTAACCTTAGCCTCAAAAAGCACAGGATTGCAACAACATTGGATCAATATTTTACTTGTTTTTTTTTACCACGCAGACCTAAAAGTAGACACTAGATGGCAGTAAAATCAGCTTCTTAGAACTCATTGTCAAATTACTGTATTATTTTAATTCATTGTCACTAATAATGGGCTTCACGGTGGAAGAGGGGTTAGTGCGTCTGCCTCACAATACGAAGGTCCTGCAGTCCTGGGTTCAATCCCAGGCTCGGGATCTTTCTGTGTGGAGTTTGCATGTTCTCCCTGTGAATGCGTGGGTTCCCTCCGGGTACTCCGGCTTCCGCCCAATTCCAAAGACTTGCACCTGGGGATAAGTTGATTGGCAACACTAAATTGGCCCTAGTGTGTGAATGTGAGTGTGAATGTTGTCTGTCTATCTGTGTTGGCCCTGCGATGAGGTGGCGACTTGTCCAGGGTGTACTCCGCCTTCCGCCCGATTGTAGCTGAGATAGACGCCAGCACCCCCCGTGACCTCAAAAGGGAATAAGCAGTAGAAAATGGATGTCACTAATAATAATGAGAATTGATTATAATTATAGAAAGAACCACCAATAAAGGCTTCCTTATTGTCTGCTATCTGCTCTGTTGTCCACAGGTTGTAGATATTTTCCATGTTTAATATGCTTAAACATTCATTTATGTTCCAATACATTACCCCCGCACTTTACGAGCATTTGTGAACTTTTAAGAGCGATTTCTTGCAGTGATTTTTGTTGAGAAACGTTGAAAAGTTATTGTCACACTTCAACTATTTTGTCATGTTAATGTTGCCTCTGTGGTAGGTCAGCATTGAAAATGAAAATCTGTTATTAATTACCTTACCTTGGATAAATAAAGGTGGTATTGTTATGTTTATTACATTACCCAGAAGGCCTAAATCCGTAGACAGGAACCGCTTGTAGGTCTGAGCTACAACTGTACTGTTCCCACTAGTGTTGTATACTTCTAGGACGTTAACACAGATAAACAGCAAGCCAAACTCAGGTTTCACGAGCCAGGATCAGAGCGTCTTGCTCCTTTCTTTGTTGATCACCCTTTCATGACTCACAAAACTCACGAATGTAACTGCAATAACAAGCAGAAAAAACAAATAATATATATGTATATTATTAACATCATGCATTACTTAGAATTCGGAGTATTAGAAGGATATATTAAAAAAACAAAAAACATTCTAACTTGTAAATAAATGTAAATAAAAGTCCAATTACATTATAGTCAATGGGAGGTCCTTTATTCCGCCCAGAAAACCCATTAAATGACCATTCAAACACAACCATTTACATTTCGGGACTTGAATATTACCAAGTATTAGTGATATTGTTATTATAAGCGCTAACTCAGACAAACTATTTAGGGTGGCGCCGTGATCACAAGCTTGTGTGGCTATGTTGACGCCATTGACCTGTGAGCTGCTTCTTCGCATCAGTGCTTGCGAAAGTTTACTTTAGATCGTATTACATGCCTCTCACTTTAATAATAGAAAGATGAGGACGTTATACGACAAGTTGGTACAAGTCCACAGGCAAGTTAGACCCGGAAATGGCGAGAAAGACACAAAAAGACTCTTCGATCCACCCCCCTTTTCTTCTTGAGGATTATCAATCAATCAATGTTTGTTTATATAGCCCTAAATCACAAGTGTTTCAAAGGGCTGCACAAACCACAACATCATCCTCGGTATGAGGATTATGAGTCATTCTTCATTCAAACAGGATTCTATCAGTCAGATGTACAGTAAGTGATGTTTTATTATGTTTGTTGGGTCTCAAGAAGTCTGCAGTGGGTAGTGATCATGATGTTAAAAAAAAAAGCAAACGTTGTGATACGTTTTTTAAATTAATGCTTTAAACTAACAAAATACGCAAATATTACATGTTATTAAAAATATGCCCGTTTCTACACTACAGCTTCTACATTAATTAAAACCATAATAGAGAAGTTTGGATGTATTTTCAAGCATTTTATAGACAGTTTAGCGTGACTCCCATGGCTTAATTTTAAGCTGACTTCTGATCTCACTCAAAAAGGATTATTATGTCTTCTCATTAATATACTCTTTCAGATTTTCTTGTAATCAGGCAATATTTTCGGTATATTTAGATGGACTCTTTATGTTAGTTGGTGACAAACCCCAAGATGCAGAGAAGGAGGCAGGCATTGAATAAGGAAACATGGTTTTAATATAAAATACTGGTGAAAAAAAACAAACAAAGGGCACAAACAAAAAGCACGCACGTGGGCGGATAACAAACTAGGCTATGAACAAACAAAAACTGGAAGCAGGGAACAAAAAACAGTAAGCTACACAAAGCGACCAAATATAGCTTACCGTTACGCTGCAACGACACGTCAGGAGCGACAATACAGAAGCGACATGCAATACAATAATCCAGCAGTGACTGGATGGGGAGACAGGTCTAAATAGGGGGCCGACTGATTGACACCAGGTGTGGCCAGGTGCCAATCAGCCGCAGCTGAGGGGGAACAAAGCACTCAGGGAGAAAGACAGGAAACCAACAAAATAAGAGCGCTGACAGGAAACACTACACACACAGAGGAAACAGACAAATGCAGAGGAAAAAACCAAAACATAGTCAAACTGTCAGAGGCAAGCCTGACACTTAAACCTGAGATTCCATCTAAATACACTGCAAATATTCTCTGATTACAAGAAAATTTGAAATGACTTCTGATCACATTTATTTATTATTTAGAATGCATAAAAAAAAGAAAAAAATATTTGTGTTTTTGTCTTACATTCCCAAAAATGTGCAGTTTCCCTTTGAGGCATTTTGTACAGCTGTTGGTGTCCAGGGATTCAATAACCTCAATGTGTACACCTCTGGTACTCAAACAGGTAAAAAGAATGGCTCACCTTTTGCTTTCAGCTGCATCACCTCTTGTGGGACAAGTAACTACTGTCCATGGACCGAATTCATTCAATCCAGCAAAGAAAAAGGATGAGCCTTTCGGACCAAGGTAGGCCATTTTTGGCTGTTGCTGTTCATCTATTAACTTCCGGCATGTATGACAGATGTGACTAGCCTCTTTCCGTCATTGATCGAAAAGCCAGCTGCTCTGTTGACTCCTTCTGTGAAATGGCCTACTTGATCCTTTACTTCCTCATTATAATGTTTGGTCAATATCTTAGTGAATTAATGTTTACTTGGGAGAATGACTGGTTTCTTTACCTTGGTCTTAAGGGGAGCTTGTCTGAGGCATCCTTCAACTCTGATAAGACCATCATTTAGATGTTCAGGATTTTGCTCGTCTCTGAAACATTTTTATTTGCATAAAGTGAAGCGTATTCATCAGGAAAGGCATCTCATTGAACGGGAGACTTGAACAAGAGAGAGAAAATCCAATTGTTTGTTTCATCATGGTGGATGAATTCCTACATAACTTTTAATAATGTTTTGTCCTCAATGAACATGACATAATTGTTATCTTTCTCTGTACATTCAAATACGTTGCTTCCGAGGTTGCCTTTGGGCGTTATATGTCCCAAACTACATCTTGGGGGTCTATTCCCGTAGCACAATTGTGGTTTTTACACTGATGGCATTATTGCAAGGCCATTATGGATGTGGCTTCAAAAAAACTTTTTGCAATTGGTTTTTGGGTTTTGTAGATACATGTTTGCCAACAATAACTCAACTTAGGTCAAGGCAGGGAGCCTATTGCGAGTTGTGTGGACCGTTCACATATTCTCTTGCCATGTCACTCGGATCATGTCGAGACCTAACAGGATCTTCATTTTAGCATTTGGATCCAGCTTTGGATTGTGGGGACCGACCTGGCTTAGGTGGCTGTGTGTGAGTGTTTGTATTTCCCTTTGATTAAGGCCTATCTTGTTGCATTTTATTAAAGACGGGAGATTCAGACATAGTCCACCACTGTCTGCCTCAACTTGGAATCCTAAAGCTTCTCTTCCAATCATCCTTGTCACGCCTGAAGATGTTCTCATGACATAGGGTGTTGCCAATCAACCTATCCCCAGATGCATGTCTTTGGAGGTGGGAGGAAGCCGGAGTACCCGGAGGGAACCCACGCAGTCACAAGAACGTGCAAACTCCACACAGAAAGATCCAGAGCCCAGGATTGAACTCAGCACCTTTGTATTGTGAGGCACATGCACTAACCCCTCTTCCACCGTGCTGCCCATGTTCACATCCATAATGTCCAATTCCTCTCACCAATGCACAACACAATGAAGGCCCTGATAAGCTCCTTCAGTATTGGACTCTTACATTCACAGTGCAAGAAGGAGTGCTGTCGCAAGTCCTTTCTACCGAACGCCATAAGACTTTACTACGCACTATGTTTTTTTTCGTGGTGTGTAATACCGATGTAAGTGTTTTTTTTTCTTGTATTTAACACATTAGTGAGCAATATGAAATATTTTTTACTATTATTTTTGTTTTTCATTGCGCTTTACTTCTGTTATTGTATCTAAAAACCTGCACTGCAACAATGTACATTTCCCATTGTGTGCTGAAAAAAAATATATCTTAAAAAAAAGTCTATCCTACCCTATTTATCAATCAATCAATGTTTACTTATACAGCCCTAAATCACTAGTGTCTCAAAGGGCTGCACAAACCACAACACAAACCACTACGACATCCTCGGTAGGCCCACATAAGGGCAAGGAAAACTCACACCCAGTGGGACGTCGGTGACAATGATGACTATGAGAACCTTGGAGAGGAGGAAAGCAATGGATGTCGGGCGGGTCTAACATGATACTGTGAAAGTTCAATCCATAATGGATCCAACACTAGCCGCGAGAGTCCAGTCCAAAGCGGATCCAACACAGCAGCGAGAGTCCCGTTCACAGCGGAGCCAGCAGGAAACCATCCCAAGCGGAGGCGGATCAGCAGCGCAGGGATGTCCCAAGCCGATACACAGGCAAGCGGTCCATCCTGGGTCCCGACTCTGGACGAGCGGTTCATCCTGGGTCCATACTCTGGACAGCCAGTACGTCATCCATGGCCACCGGATCGGACCGGACCACCTCCACAAGGAAGAGTGGGACATAGGAGAAAAAGAAAAGAAACGGCAGATCAACTGGTCTAAAAAGGGAGTCTATTTAAAGGCTAGAGTATACAAATGAGTTTTAAGGTGAGACTTAAATGCTTCTACTGAGGTGGCATCTCGAACTGTTACCGGGAGGGCATTCCAGAGTACTGGAGCCCGAAATGAAAACGCTCTATAGCCCACAGACTTTTTTTGGGCTTTGGGAATCACTAATAAGCCGGAGTCCTTTGAACGCAGATTTCTTGCCGGGACATATGGTACAATACAATCGGCAAGATAGGATGGAGCTAGACCGTGTAGTATTTCATACGTAAGTAGTAAAACCTTAAAGTCACATCTTAAGTGCACAGGAAGCCAGTGCAGGTGAGCCAGTACAGGCGTAATGTGATCAAACTTTCTTGTTCTTGTCAAAAGTCTAGCAGCCGCATTTTGTACCAACTGTAATCTTTTAATGCTAGACATGAGGAGACCCGAAAATAATACGTTACAGTAATCGAGGCGAGACGTAACAAACGCATGGATAATGATCTCAGCGTCTTTAGTGGACAAAATGACCTACTTTCTGCGTGTGCATGCAAAATGTTTGTTTGTGAAGGCGTTTTCAGATTGCAAATGAAACCGAGCCCCAACCTTTCCAAAAGAATCAAACTAATATTTTGAAAATATACATCTTGAAGATGAACATCACCACCATTTCTTTTGCCAGACATGTTTGAAAAAAAACTTCTTAAACATTATGTAGATTATGTAGACTTTATTAGGTACACCTTCGCACCGGAGACAGACTTTGATTGATTGATTGATTGACACTTTTATTAGTAGATTGCACAGTACAGAACATATTCCGTACAATTGACCACTAAATGCTAACACCCGAATAAGTTTTTCCAACTTGTTTAAGTCGGGATTTACGTTAATTAATTCATGGTAACTCTGCATTTAGCAGCCTTTATGCCACTGCATGCATGTTTTTTGTTAAGATTTTGCACACAAAAAAAACTAAGCATTAAAAAATGAGCTTTTTGTATTACTCCAAAACATGCATCTAATATATCTTTGGTTTGAGTCCAAAAAAAGAATAAGTTTCACACAGTTAAAAAGAAAAAGGCAGAAAATAGCCCTGCCAATAAAGTTATTTTTCACAAAGTTGGCAACCCTAATTGAGCCCCCAGAGCACAGAAGCATTTCATCCCAGATCTTGTGATGGGTTGGCGAGGCCAAATGTCAATGACTCCACAGTCTGAAACAATCTGTTTTCCGAAAGCAAAAACTTTCCAAAAGTTGGAAACGCTGCTAAAAATAACTCATATCGCTTCAACATAATAAAGTGTACAGGTCACTGGTTAGTTTGCGTCTAACTACAACAGAAAGAAGATATTTGACCTTCTCATTGGATCGCAACCTTCCTGTTAACCTTTATGTTGGAAATGTCATCAAATTTGAGGGTTGCAGATTGACAAAGGTCAACAAAATGTTTGACAGGTGTGTCTGACAGCGTGCGGCTCATTGACTGAGGATAATATACCAGTAAACCCTTTTTTAGGAACAAACCTGAAAATGTCAAGCGTAAAACAAACATATGAAACATGGTGTGTTTATACAAATAGCCAGAAGATGGCAGCATTGTACTTTTTCATAATGATCCCAAACTCATGTCTCACAGGCTCAGTGTGTTGTGATTTCTTCAGAGCAAAAGCTGGTATATCTGCAAAAGGAGCCACAATAAGTTATACGTCCCTTTCCCACATTAACACACAACTTTAAAGCTGATGAGTAATGTAGCAGTCAAGCAAGTGGGCATTTTGCACTAAAGCACAAAAGAGAGGAGACATATTTGCAGTGATTACCATCCATCCATCCATCCATCCATCTTCTTCCGCTTATCCGAGGTCGGGTCGCGGGGGCAGCAGCCTAAGCAGGGAAGCCCGGACTTCCCTCTCCCCAGCCACTTCGTCTAGCTCTTCCCGGGGGATCCCGAGGCGTTCCCAGGCCAGCCGGGAGACATAGTCTTCCCAACGTGTCCTGGGTCTTCCCCGTGGCCTCCTACCGGTTGGACGTGCCCTAAACACATCCCTCGGGAGGCGTTCGGGTGGCATCCTGACCAGATGCCCGAACCACCTCATCTGGCTCCTCTCGATGTGGAGGAGCAGCAGCTTTACTTTGAGTTCCTCCCGGATGACAGAGCTTCTCACCCTATCTCTAAGGGAGAGCCCCGCCACACGGCGGAGGAAACTCATTTCGGCCGCTTGTACCCGTGATCTTATCCTTTCGGTCATGACCCAAAGCTCATGACCATAGGTGAGGATGGGAACGTAGATCGACCGGTAAATTGAGAGCTTTGCCTTCCGGCTCAGCTCCTTCTTCACCACAACAGATCGATACAACGTCCGCATTACTGAAGACGCAGCACCGATCCGCCTGTCGATCTCACGATCCACTCTTCCCCCACTCGTGAACAAGACTCCTAGGTACTTGAACTCCTCCACTTGGGGCAGGGTCTCCACCCCAACCCGGAGATGGCACTCCACCCTTTTCCGGGAGAGAACCATGGACTCGGATTTGGAGGTGCTGATTCTCATTCCGGCCGCTTCACACTCGGCTGCGAACCGATCCAGTGAGAGCTGAAGATCCCGGCCAGATGAAGCCAACAGGACCACATCGTCTGCAAAAAAATCCCGCGATCACCAAACCGGAACCCCTCAATGCCTTGACTGCGCCTAGAAATTCTGTCTATAAAAGTTATGAACAGAATAGGAGACAAAGGACAGCCTTGGCGGAGTCCAACTCTCACTGGAAACGTGTCCGACTTACTGTCAGCAATGCGGACCAAGCTCTGATACTGATCGTACAGGGATCGGACTGCCATAATAAGACAGTCCGATACCCCATACTCTCTGAGTGATTACCTTGTACCCAAATAAAACCCTGTGGACTCTTACATCCAAACAACTGCAATACATCAGAAATAAATCATTCTACGTTGAGGGCTGGCACAGGTAAATTTTCCAAAGAAGTGCAGGTAAATATCTACAGCCAGATGGAAGATGCGCAGGATGAGTTAGGACAGCGCGGCTTCAGGGAGAGCAGATAAGAGCTGGGCCGCGCCTCATGAACTCCTCGACTAATGATGCCGCGTTTGATTGGTGCCCTGTGTTCCATCAGCCGGGCCACAGAGCGAAGTATCCTGGTGCCGAGTTATCTCCCCGAGCCAGCTGGAGCACCGTGGCAGAGATAGAAAGTGAGGAGGGAGAACAGTGGACAGGGAGGAGAGGAGAGGGATGACATGAACAAAACCCTTTTGTACGACGTTTTTATCATCGCTTTGAGCGGTGGCAGGGCGTTGCTCATACCTGCTGGCGGATACAACAAAATAGCATTTCTCTAATGTCCTCTATGTATCTATCCTCTACTTTCTTGTTTTATTTTAATGTTGAACAGAACTCAAGCAAAACCCCAACACGATTGTGTCTATAAAATAATGGGAGGGGGGTGGGGGGGATGCTTGGATGTTGAGTACTTAAATTTACCACCTGGTTATGTGATGGGGCTTCACGGTGGCAGAGGGGTCAGTGCATCTGCCTCACAATACGAAGGTCCTGCAGTCCTGGGTTCAATCCCAGGCTCGGCATCTTTCTGTGTGGAGTTTGCATGTTCTCCCCGTGAATGCGTGGGTTCCCTCCAGGTACTCCGGCTTCCTCCCACCTCCAAAGACATGCACCTGGGGATAGGTTGATTGGCAACACTAAATTGGCCCTAATGTGAGTGTGAATGTTGTAATGTTGTCTGTCTATTTGTGTTGGCCCTGCAATGAGGTGGCGACTTGTCCAGGGTGTACCCCGCCTTTTGCCCGATTGTAGCTGAGATAGGCGCCACCGCCCCCCGTGACCCCAAAAGGGAATAAGCGGTAGAAAATGGATGGATGGATGGGTTATGTGATGGTGCTCTTAACTCACATCACTTGTCTATAGTTAAAGTACCAATGATTGTCACACACACACTAGGTGTGGTGAAATGTGTCCTCTGCATTTGACCCATCCCCTTGATCAAGTGAGGGGAGCAGTGGGCAGCAGCGGTGCCGTGCCCGGAAATCATTTATGGAGTTTTAACCCCCAATTCCAACCCTTGATGCTGAGTGCCTTGCAGAGAGCCAGTGGGTCCCATTTTTTTATAGACTTTGGTACGACTCGGCCGGGGATTGAACTCCCAACCTACCGATCTCAGGGCGGACACTCTAACCACTAGGCCACTTAGTAGGTATCAAATCAACATCTCCCTTTTAGATTAATTGAAATACAAACCCCGTTTCCATATGAGTTGGGGCATTGTGTTAGATGTAAATATAAACGGAATACAATGATTGGCAAATCCTTTTCAACCCATATTCAGTTGAATATGCTACAAAGACAAGATATTTGATGTTCAAACTCATAAACTTTTTTGTTTTTTGCAAATAATAATCAACTTGGAATTTCATGGCTGCAACGTGTGCCAAAGTAGTTGGGAAAGGGCATGTTCACCACTGTGTTACATCACCTTTTCTTTTAACAACACTCAATAAACGTTTGGGAACTGAGGAAACTAATTGTTGAAGCTTTCAAAGTGGAATTCTTTCTCATTCTTGTTTTATGTAGCGCTTCAGTCCGCTGTCGTATTTTACGCTTCATAATGTGCCACACATTTTCGATGAGAGACAGGTCTGGACTGCAGGCGGGCCAGGAAAATACCCACACTCTTTTTTTACGAAGCCACACTGTTGTAACACTTGTCTTGCTGAATAAAGCAGGGGCGTCTATGATAACGTTGCTTGGATGACAACATATGTTGCTCCAAAACCTGTATGGACCATTCAGCATTAATGGTGCCTTCACAGATGAGTAAGTTACCCATGCCTTGGGCACTAATACACCCCCATACCATCACAGATGCTGGCTTTTGAACTTTGCGCCTATAACAATTCGAATGGTTATTTTCCTCTTTGTTCTGGAGGACACCACGTCCTCTGTTTCCAAATATAATTTGAGATGCGGACTCGTCAGACCACAGAACACCTTTCCATTTTTCATCAGTCCATTTTAGATGAGCTCGGGCCCAGCCAAGCCGGCGGTGTTTCAGGATATTGTTGATAAATGGGTTTGGCTTTGCATAGTAGCGTTTTAACTTGTACTTACAGATGTAGCGACCAACTGTAGTAACTGACAGTGGTTTTATAAAGTGTTCCTGAGCCCATGTGGTGATATCCTTTACACACTGATGTCGGTTTTTGATGCAGTACCGCCTGAGGGGTCAAAAGTCCTTAATATCATCGCTTATGTGCAGTGATTTCTCCAGATACTCTGAAATTTCGATGATTTTACAGATCTTAAATGGTAAAATTCCTAAATTCCTTGCAATACCTCGTTGAGAAATGTTGTTCTAAAACTGTTCGACAATTTGCTTACAAAATGGTGACCCTCCCCCATCCTTGTTTGTGAACAGAGCAATTGAGAGGAGGCACAAACACGACACAGAACAAACAAAAAGTAGTGAAACAAAAATAAATGTTATCAAAAAAAGTATCAATATTAGTTATACTTTCAGCATAGCAGTGATTAAAAATCCCTCATTGACATTATCATTAGACATTTATAAAAAAAAAAATAGTGTCACAGTGGCTTACATTTGCATCACATCTCATAAGCTTGACAACACACTTTTTGGTTCGTTTAATAGTTAAAACAAATTTACATTATTGCAATTAGTTGATAAAACATTTTCCTTTAGAAATATAAAAGCTTTTAAAAAAAAATCTACTACCCTGCCAGCATTTTAGCAGACTGGGGTAGATCCTGCTGAAATCCTATGTATTGAATAACTACAGAGTCGTTATGAATCGGAAAAATATCGTTTTTGAATCGAGAATCGCGTTGAATCTAAAAAAAACAATATATAATCGAATCGGGACCCCAAGAATCGATATTGAATCGAATCGTGGTACACCCAAAGATTCGCAGTCCTAATAGGCACTTCCACCACTGGATGACTGGATGCCAAAAACTTAGCGGAGTCGAAACCGCTCACGTAGCGCAAACAAATGCAAGTAAAATGACTGAATTTTGTAACAAATTGCTACTATTTGTGGTTCATCTTTAACACTGTGTGTTTTACCTGATACATGTCCTATCTGTGTACTTTTAGCTATAGTATTAATTTTAGTATTTACAAATTATTATTTTTAGCTAGAGAGATAGATGGTACTTTATTGATTTAACCATTTATCTACATAAAATAATTTGTAAATACTAAAATAAATACTATCGGTAAAATCTGTCATAAATCACAGACCAAGAGTGGCAACCATAAACCATGAAGCATTTAATACAATGTCAATAAAGCTTTCTATTATATTCTAACCTCATCCTTGATTATGGCAGACTACATGTAATATACAACATTGCAAATTGTTCTTTGGGTGCAACAAGAAAAGCCCAATGTGTTTATTGCCTTTTATTTTTTGTTCTAATCTTCTAAAATTGTTTTTCAGTGCAATAAAAACCAATGTTTAAGTCAATGTAAGATAAAAAAAAAAAATTAAGCCAATAATTTTTTTTTTGTGGTCCCCTTAATTTTGAAACATATCAACAAGTATCAAAAAGTATTTTAATACATTTTGGTACCGTTACCAAAATGTTGGTATCAGAACAACCCTAGTACATGTTAAACATCCCTAGTCCTACGTATGCTGGACAACATATATGAACAGTAAACAATGAAAATATTAGACATATCCTTATCCAATATCCTTTTCAATTTTTTTAGCTGATGGATGACTAAAGGGGTTGATTAAAACAGATTTATTAGATGTGTTTTGGTGTTTTTATTTTCAATGTTTGTTGTTTCTTATAGAAAATATATTAGCATAGCTCCTATAGGAAGAAAAACCTATTCTGATAAAAGATGCATTTTCTTGTTTCTGCAACATTCCACATGCACTGTTAGTGGCAGCATTTATGCAAACACCTAATTTAAATTAGGTCCTCCGCACCATTTATCAATTGCATACGCAGTCCTAGTACAAACCCCGTTTCCATATGAGTTGGGAAATTATGTTAGATGTAAATATAAACGGAATACAATGATTTGCAAATCATTTTCAACCCACATTCAGTTGAAAATGCTACAAAGACAACATATTTGGTGTTCAAACTTATAGATTTTTTTTGTGTGCAAATAATCATTAATTTTAAATTCTTTAAAATTTGATGCTAGCATCACGTGACAAAGAAGTTGGGAAAGGTGGCAATAAATACTGATAAAGTTGAGGAATCCTCATCAAACACTTATTTGGAACATCCCACAGGTGTGCAGGCTAATTGGAAACAGGTGGGTGCCATGATTGGGTATAAAAACAGCTTCCATGAAATGCTAAGTGAGGGTCACCAATTTGTAAGCAAATTGTCAAACAGTTTTAGAACAACATTTCTCAACGAGCTATTGCAAGGAATTTAGGGATTTTACCATTTACGGTCTGTAATATTATCAAAAGGTTTAGAGAATCTGGAGAAATCACTGCACGTAAGCGATGATATTACGGACCTTTGACCCCTCAGGCGGTACTGCATCAAAAAACAACATCAGCGTGTAATGATATCACCACGTGAGCTGAGGAACACTTCATAAAACCACTGTCAGTAACTACAGTTGGTTGCTACATCTGTAAGTGCAAGTTAAAACTCTGCTATGCAAAGCAAAACCCATTTATCAACAACACCAAGGAACGCCGTTGGCTTTGCTGGGCCTGAGCTCATCTGAGATGGACTGATGCAAAGTGGTAAAGTGTTCTGTGGTCTGACGAGTCCACATTTCAAATTATATTTGGAAACTGTGGACGTGGTGTCCTCTGGAACAAAGAGGAATATAACAATCCGGATTGTTATAGGCACAAAGTTCAAAAGCCAGCATCTGTGTTGGCATGGGGGTGTATTAGTGCCCAAGGCATGGGTAACTTACTTATCTGTGAAGGCACCATTAATGCTGAATGGTCCATACAGGTTCTGGAGCAAGATATGTTGTCATCCAAGCAACGTTATCATAGACGTCCCTGCTTATTTCAGCAAGACAATGCCAAGCCACGTGTTACAACTGCTTGGTTTCGTAGTAAAGAGTGCGGGTACTTTCCTGGCCCGCCTGCAGTTCAGACCTGTCTACCATCGAAAATGTGTGGCGTATTATTAAGCGTAAAATACTGAAGCTCTACATAAAACAAGAATAGGAAAGAATTCCACCTTCTAAGCATCAACAATTAGATTCCTCAGTTCCCAAACGTTTATTGAGTGTTGTTAAAAGAAAAGGTGATGTAACACAGTGGTGAACATGCCCTTTCCCAACTACTTTGGCACATGTTGCAGCCATGAAATTCTAAGGTAATTATTATTTGAAAAAAAAAAAAGTTTTTGAGTTCGAACATCAAATATCTTGTCTTCGTAGCATACTAAACTGAATATGGGTTGAAAAGGATTTACAAATTATTGTATTGCATTTAGAAGGAGCTGAGCCGGAAGGCAAAGCTCTCAATTTACCGGTCGATCTACGTTCCCATCCTCACCTATGGTCATGAGCTTTGGGTCATGACCGAAAGGATAAGACCACGGGTACAAGCGGCCGAAATGAGTTTCCTCCGCCGTGTGGCGGGTCTCTCCCTTAGAGATAGGGTGAGAAGCTCTGTCATCCGGGAGGAACTCAAAGTAAAGCCGCTGCTCCTTCACATCGAGAGGAGCCAGATGAGGTGGTTCGGGCATCTGGTCAGGATGCCACCCGAACGCCTCCCTAGGGAGGTGTTTAGGGCACGTCCAACCGGTAGGAGGCCACGGGGAAGACCCAGGACACGTTGGGAAGACTATGTCTCCCGGCTGGCCTGGGAACGCCTCGGGATTCCCCGGGAAGAGTTAGACGAAGTGGCTGGGGAGAGGGAAGTCTGGGTTTCCCTGCTTAGGCTGTTGCCCCCGCGACCCGACCTCGGATAAGCGGAAGATGATGATGATGATGATGTATTGCATTTATACTTACATCTAACACAGTTTCCCAACTCATATGGAAACGGGGTTTGTATATCACACACAACACTTCCACTAATAGTATTTTCCTTTTTATAGTTTGCACACACTATTTAGTAAGTGGTATTAGGATCTTAGCAGATCAGGCCCTTATTTTCCAGCTAACGATTGGCGCCACTATAGTGTGATATTTGAATATCTTAATATTTCACAATAACAACGTTCCTTTAGGACCAGGTTCATTTAAAATGAAAATATATACAGGTTTTGGATCCATCTTCAACTGCATGGGGTTGGGATTTGTTGGCCTGGAAAACATGGATTTAGATGATTAAAAATAGCCCTTCGTATGTTTTTTTTAAATGGTGCATCAATTATTTTAAAGTTTTTTTGACGACAGCTGGGGTCTACCGTACTTAAAATGAAGACATTTTCGGACAATACTACTATATTTTGTAAATATACATGTATACAGGGGAAGGCTCGTGGACTTTCCTTGTTGTGTTCCTGCAATATCTGACAAGCATCCTATTATTCTTGCTGTAGCGCGCATTAGTGCAAAGTTTGCATTCTGAGACCTGTGACCTTTGCGTGAGACCTTTCATAGCGGAGCATCTGTTCTATTTGAGAACAAGAATCACCTGCAGCTAGAATATAGCGGCTACGTGTACGTGACTGCCGTCTCTTTTCTGCAGGCTACGTTCACGGATGTTCGGGCAGACACAGGTCACCTGACAGTACACCACGCTATGAAACACGAGCGTAAAAACTACGGCAAGCAATTGTTAAAAAGCAACAGCAAAACACCGTAAAATTAAAATTGTTTTTATCACAGTAGTAAATGCAAGGGATTCCTGCAAACTAAGTAACAAAATGTAACCTAAATTACTATGGTTATAATACAGAAGTCATTTCGGCCGCTTGTACCCGTGATCTTATCCTTTCGGTCATGACCCAAAGCTCATGACCATAGGTGAGGATGGGAACGTAAATCGACCGGTAAATTGAGAGCTTTGCCTTCCGGCTCAGCTCCTTCTTCACCATAACGGATCGGTACAACGTCCGCATTACTGAAGACGTCGCACCGATCCGCCTGTCGATCTCACGATCCACTCTTCCCTCACTCGTGAACAAGACTCCTAGGTATTTGAACTCCTCCACTTGGGGCAGGGTCTCCTCCCCAACCCGGAGATGGCATTCCACCCTTTTCCGGGCGAGAACCATGGACTCGGACTTGGAGGCGCTGATTCTCATTCCGGTCGCTTCACACTCGGCTGCGAACCGATCCAGCGAGAGCTGAAGATCCCGGTCAGATGAAGCCATCAGGACCACATCATCTGCAAAAAGCAGAGACCTAATCCTGCGGTTACCAAACCGGAACCCCTCAACGCCTTGACTGCGCCTAGAAATTCTGTCCATAAAAGTTATGAACAGAATCGGTGACAAAGGACAGCCTTGGCGGAGTCCAACCCTCACTGGAAATGTGTTCGACTTACTGCCGGCAATGCGGACCAAGCTCTGACACTGATCGTACAGGGAACGGACCGCCACAACAAGACAGTCCGATACCCCATACTGGTCAGGATGCCTCCCGAACGCCTCCCTAGGGAGGTGTTTAGGGCACGTCCAACCGGTAGGAGGCCACGGGGAAGACCCGGGACACGTTGGGAAGACTATGTCTCCCAGCTGGCCTGGGAACGCCTCGGGATCCCCCGGGAAGAGCTAGACGAAGTGGCTGGGGAGAGGGAAGTGTGGGTTTCCCTGCTTAGGCTGTTGCCCCCGCGACCCGACCTCGGATAAGCGGAGGATGATGGATGGATGGATGGATAATACAGAAGTCTTGTTTGTTTTTCTGTCTTGTGATCTATGTGTTTTATTTTGAAAAGCTACCCTCTTGTTTCAGATCACGGGTCCTTCCTCTTGTGTCACCAGTCTGACGTCCTCCTTGATTCCTGATTGTTTCCACCTGTTCCCCATCACTCCCACATCCTATTTAAGTTCACTTCTCCGTTTGTCCTTTGCCAGATTGTCTCGTTTATCGTGCTTTCTAGCGTCCATGTCCATGTCCATGTCCATGTCCTTGATTCCCTCCTTACCTTGCTCCTGTTTTTGTGGTTCTCCTTTTTTGATCAAAGCAGTTTTTTTTTTTGCTGTCATTTTGAGTTGTGAATTGTGAATTATATTTATATAGCGCTTTTTCTCTAGTGACTCAAAGCGCTTTACATAGTGAAACCCAATATCTAATTCCAAATTTCGTTTGATTGCCTCATTGATTGAGTGATTTTTTTGTTTATCCACAGAGGGTGTATTTGTATAGATCATTAGAGTTTTTTCCTCCTGTTGGAGTCCTTTTGGTTAATTTTTATTGCTATTCTATTTTTGTCAGTTTTTTTTCTTAAAAGTAGTATTCCTCCTTATTTTTTGGAGTGATTTTTGAGTTACCTGTTTATCCTCGGAATTATTTTCCATACGTTGTTTTTATTATTGTGAGATACTTTTTTCACCGGAGGTAAAAAAAGTTATTTCAAAATAAAAGCTGTCATTTTGCATCTGGGTCCTCCCATTATCTCCAAGTCGTAACAACAGAGACCACGCATGACTTTACTGTGAACATATTGACACATTTTATAATGCATTTGCAAATGCAATAATGTCAGAAACATGCAAAAAACAAAAAACACACTTTAATTGTTTTAGGGGTTTGTGTTAAAGCATTAGACACGTTAACTTTTGGCTAGCAACATGTTTTCTTGTATTTCTGTGGCAAGTCGTTTCAGACTTTGAAGTGTTATGTCAATGTGCTTCATTGTAAACTGCATCAAAATGAACCACGCTGTGTGCTTAAAGGCCTCCTGAAACCCACTACTACCGACCACGCAGTCTGATAGTTTATACATCAATGATAGAATATTAACATTGCAACACATGCAATTACGGCCTTTTAAGTTGATGAAATTGCAATTTTAAATTTTGCGCGATGTATCCTGTTGAAAACGTCGCGGTATGATGAAGCGTGCGTTCGACGTCACGGATTATAGCGGACATTTTGTTCCAGCCCGATCCCAGCTATAAGTCGTCTGCTTTAATCGCATAATTACACAGTAATCTGGACATCTGTGTTGCTGAATATTTTGCAATTTGTTCAATTAATAATGGAGACGTCAAAGAAGAAAGATGTAAGTGGGAAGCGGTGTATTGCGGCTGCCTTTAGCAACACAAACACAGCCGGTGTTTCCTTGTTTACATTCCCGACGGTGAAGCTTTACTATGGAACAGAGCGGTCAAGCGAACATGGTTCTCTACCACGTGTCAACCGGCAGGTTTCGGTGAGAAAATTGTGGTAATAAGTCGGCTCTTACCGTAGACATGAGCGGAGCTTGCGTCGTTCCTCGTGCACCTGTCAAAGAGGCAGCTGCGGACTCTCTTGCCTCCTCCGACCGGTCACCCCCGAACGTGGGATGCTTCCACCGTGGGGGAGATGGAAAAAAAGCTCAGCCCGGCCCGACCGGCTGCCTTCGCCTCGCCTCGACGAGAAACGTAGCTTCCCTCGAGACACTGGCGGTCACCACACCCGTGGCCACATCCCTCCGACTTTCAGGTACGACTACATAATCCACTAAAACACTAGTAACACAATAAGCAGATAAGGGATTTTCCAGAATTATCCCAGTATATGTGTCTAATAACATCTGAATTGCTCCCACTGCCCTGTCTTTTTTTTTTTTTTTCCAGTCCTTCATTCTCACTATCCTCATGCATGAATCTTTCATCATCGCTCAAATCAATGGGGAAATTGTCACTTTCTCAATCCGAATCACCCTCGCTGCTGGTGGCCATGATTGTAAACAATGTGAGGATGTGAGGAGCTCCTCAACCCGTGACGTCACGCAACATCGTCTACTACTTCCGGTACAGGCAAGGCTTTTTTATTAGCGACCAAAAGTTGCGAACTTTATCGTCGATCATCTCTACTAAATCCTTTCAGCAAAAATATGGCAATATCGCGAAATGATCAAGTATGACACGTAGAATGGACCTGTTATCCCCGTTTAAATAAGAAAATCTCATTTCAGTAGGCCTTTTAGAGTGTTGGAACTACTTGTTGGCAGCTATTTAACAACTATGGAGCATTTAAGGCTGTTTTTTAACAGCTCACTTAACGGAACATGTTACGGAACGCCATGTTGTGTGTTGTCCAGTGAAAGGTTGTACAAATACTTGCAAGTTAAAATTCTCATGTAGCCCTCAAATATCTCGGAAACACAGGCATTTTGACGATACTAGTACTGGTGGTTTTGACGATACTAGTACTGGTGGAATGGCAGCACAGTGGGGGCAGTAGTCAACGCTTGTGCCTCACAGTGAGGAGGTCCTGGGTTCGATTCCCGGGTCGAGAGTTCTCTCTGTGTGTAAATTGCATGTTCTCTCCGTGACTGCGTGGGTTTTCTCTGGGTACTCCAAAGACAAGCACCAGGGGATAAGATGATTCGCAACACTATCATTGGCCCTAATTACTTTTATGGTGAATTCCTGGCAACCCCAGTTGCCAGTATTTTACCACAAATTGTATATATATATATTTGTAAACAAGTTAACAATATATCACTTTTTCATAGTAATTTACCTTAAGCAAAATGAGTTATAAACTGTAAAATTCACAGATTCAACGTCAACATAACGTAATGTCATGGTAATACATTGGATATTTTATGATGATTTACTGGCAACCACATCTGTCGCTATTTTACCGTAAATCGTGCAGAATTTTTTTTTTTTACTGCTCCCCTTTGAAATAGCAAAAAAATGTGACAGATTAAAAATGAAATGATGGCCTTTTTGAGGGAGGTGTGTATTCTCGGAGACAGAGCAATTTAATGGCCGAGTGGGTGCCAAAGACTCTCCCTGAGAAGTCTTAACTTTATATTGAACCTTTCTTTAAAAAGAACTGTCCAGAAACCACAAAATTTGAAACCCTAACCCTGTTAATATGACCCAAAATCCCACCCCACAGAGAATGGTCTTTAATACTAATTCAGAAGCAAATTTGGGCCCCAAAAGTCTGATTCATCCTTTCCTTCCACCCCTCCAGCTGGCTGCCAGTGAATCCATTAAGAGCTTAATCTCTAATTTGGCTTTCTCACAGTTTGGGAAGGATGAAAAATGGAATTTATGGCAGTAACCATGCATGATCACTCATGTAGTGACAATAATGTGTTGGTTTTAAAGGCCAGCAATCAGTTATAGTACTAATTCTGACGCTCCATTTCTCTTTTCTAACTTTTTGAAAACTCTAAATACTGAGAATGAAACATAAAAGATGACTTATAAACTTGTTTTTAAAGTAGTAAAGAGTGTGTTGTGGTCAACCGCATCTTTTACAAGTCACTCAGTCTTTTATGTGGTTTGGAGTCAGTCATGTATCTTATGCAAGCATGCACCACATTAATATTTCATTATAAAAGGAAGCCTTAAATCGGAATATTTTTGGATGCTAAAAGTCTTATTTTTAATCCATCCATCCATCCATTTTCTACCGCTTTCTCCCTTACGGGGTCACGGGGGGCGCTGGCGCCTATCTCAGCTACAATCGGGCGGAAGGCGGGGTACACCCTGGACAAGTCACCACCTCATCGCAGGGCCAACACAGATAGACAGACAACATTCACACACTAGGGCCAATTTAGTGTTGCCAATCAACCTATCCCCAGGTGCATGTCTTTGGAAGTGGGAGGAAGCCGGAGTACCCGGAGGGAACCCACGCATTCACGGGGAGAACATGCAAACTCCACACAGAAAGATCCCGAGCCCTGATTTGAACCCAGGACTGCAGGACCTTCGTATTGTGAGGCAGACGCACTAACCCCTCTGCCACCGTGAAGCCCATATTAAATTTAATTGCAAAAAAAGGGCAATTTTAACAAATAGTTTGTTGCAAAGAACTGGCATCTTGCATGCATCAATGCATTTAATTTATTTAAAAAGTCAATGTCCTTATCATTATCATTATTTTTTTAGACATTTATAAGCCAAGAGTGTGAAACAAAGTCATTTTTTTGAGTCAGGTATATTTTACTGAATTAAATGCTTGGACATCTTTCATGTAATTAATGGATTTGACAAAACCCATTTAAAGCAACGCTGAATAGCTGATGGAAATAATTGCAACACATTTGGGAAGAATAATTGGTTTTGTGGGAAAGGATTGTCGGCGCATCATGTCAGCTTGTGTTTCTTAGCCTTTAAAAGGAGAGATCAGTAGAGAGGTTGATTTGAAGAGTCGCAGTTAGCACTTACGGGCTTTTAGAGTCAGCGAGGCTACGGAGGCAACCGCTGAGGAGACAAAAATCACGTTTCTATGAGGATGAAAACAAGTGACTTATATAACATAACATAAGCGGCACCCCAGGAGTTGTGGGCCATATATGAATAACGATCACATTGGGTACCTCTTAATCCTACTTTTTCTTGGAATTGTCCAAAGTTTTCCTCCTATACGCGCCCCAGCATTCACATGCAATAACACACACATGAAAAGGAATCAGTTCCGGTATTTATTTCATGTGCAAGAAGTTGACTCATGCATCATTTTTTTTAATCAAACAAATACAAGCTGGCCAATAAAATATTTGTTTAAATTTGTGAACAATGTTTCCCTTAGGAAAGAAGGAACCGGAAAGAAAAGAAACTGAGATCATTTGTGTCTGGTGCGTTTGTGGCATCATCCCATGCCATACTTGCCAACCTTGAGACCTCCAAATCGGGGAGATTGGGGTGGGTCGGAGGGGGCCGGGGTTGAGGAGGGAGGAGTATATTTATAGCTAGAATTCACTTTCCTATATATATATATATATATATATATATATATATATATATATATATATATATATATATATATATATATATATATATATGTATATATACACACACATACAATATATATATTTAAAGGAAATACTTGAATTTCAGTGTTCATTTATTTACACATATACACACATAACATTCCTCTATTGTTTCAGCATCAAGGGTTGGAATTGGGGGTTAAATCACCAAAACTGATTACTGGGCGCTGCACCACTGCTGCCCACTGCTCCCCTCACCTCCCAGGGGTTGATCAAGGGCAATGGGTCAAATGCAGAGAATAATTTCGCCACATCAAGAGTGTGTGTGACAATCATTGGTACTTTGACTTTATTTGAAAGTGCAATGCTTTGTAGGCAATAGCACAGCCTTTAAAGGAGCATAGGTATGGGCAGCATATTTGACATCCGCGATCTATTTTCTGTCACTATCTTTTTTTGGACATTACTACTTGCCGTAGTTTTGAAGCAATGCATGATGGGATTCCGGATGTTGTGTGTCAGTGTATTAACATGCGGACTGGAACAAACACACGCTGAGAAATAGCTCTGTGCCTGCATACTTTATGGGTTATGGATAAAACTGTGAGGTTTTTGTGCATTGTGATGCGTCGAAGCAGAACACAGCAAAGGTAAGATATAAGGTATTTATTAAATAACAAAAGGCTAGGAACAAAAACACAAGAGCTAAGGAAAAAGGCAAACAAAAGACGCTAGCGTGAAAGCTAGGATAAAACACTAGGGAACTAAAACTTGGCACGAGAGCTCAAAGGAGAAAACAAATCATCAGTATGAAAACTGGAATAAACAAGTGGCTTAGCGTGAGAGCTAGCGAGAAAATACATACAGTAGAAGGATGAGAGTCGTCACGGTTGCACGTAGGCAAATTAGAATCCGAGGAAGACTTAACAGAAAAGGCTGGCTTATAAAGGAGGGTGATTAGCTGAAGCAGGTGTGCGGGACCGAGTGTAGCAGGTGAACTAATGAGTAACCATAGTGATGGACAAAACAGGAAATACACGGGTCGGACGGAGAATGAAACAAAGATGGAAAAAATAAACAACATGTGAATATCCAAGTCACGGATCGCAACAAAACCTATGGATAATGGAGACATATAATAGTTTCCTTCTTGTTGTGTGTGCAGTTGTGCACTAAGCTCCAAAAGCCGTAGATGTTGTAACATGACAGGGCCGGCAAGCTGTTTGTATGGAGGAAAAGTGGACGTGACGACAGGCTGTCCTCACTCAGGTCCGGCTGGAAATTGGGAGAAATTCGGGAGAATGGTTGTCCCGCGAGATTTTCGGGAGAAGCACTCAAATTTGGGAGTCTCTCGGAAAATTCGGGAGGGTTGGCAAGTATGTCCCATGCGCTACGGAGTTAAAAGTGAAAAACAGGAAGCGTTTAATGCGTTTAGCAATGATCGGTAATCCATCCATCCATTTTCTACCGCTTATTCCCTTTCGGGGTCGCGGGGGGCGCTGGCGCCTATCTCAGCTACAATCGGGCGGAAGGCGGGGTACACCCTGGACAAGTCGCCCACCTCATTGCAGGGCCAACACAGATAGACAGACAACATTCACACAGTAGGGCCAATTTAGTGTTGCCAATCAACCTATCCCCAGGTGCATGTCTTTGGAAGTGGGAGGAAGCCGGAGTACCCGGAGGGAACCCACACAGTCACAGGGAGAACATGCAAACTCCACACAGAAAGATCCCGAGCCTGGATTTGAACCCAGGACTGCAGGACCTTCGTATTGTGAGGCAGACGCACTAACCCCTCTGCCACCGTGAAGCCCTGTTATTATTATTGTATTTGATCGGTAATCAAATACAATAATCATGGCGATCCAGACATGCAAGGGCGCCCCCACAAGCCCAAGAAAGGTTCATTATCACCACCGCGAGAGGCCGTGTGTGGAAGTGTGCGGAACAACTCCACGAGCATGCAGCCCAGCCTTTAACTAGCGGCTGTCATGACAGGAAATAGAGCCGAGAAGATGTTCTTTTGTGCTCTTTCTTGTGAGCCAATTCTAATTCACTAGATAGCAACAGTTAAAGGTGCTATAGAGTCACTTGAGAAAAGCGCTATATAAGTATAATTCACTTCACTATAACAAGAACACCACTGGCTAGCTTATGTTACCATCGTTGGTTTGACAGAACACATTTGTTTGACAATTTTCTCCATTTTTCATAATAAATAAATGGGTTGTACTTGTATAGCGCTTTTCTACCTTCAAGGTACTCAAAGCGCTTTGACACTACTTCCACATTTACCCATTCACACACACATTCACACACTGATGGAGGGAGCAGCCATGCAAGGCGCCAACCAGCACCCATCAGGAGCAAGGGTGAAGTGTCTTGCTCAGGACACAACGGACGTGACGAGGTTGGTACTAGGTGGGAATTGAACCAAGGACGCTCGGGTTGCGCACGGCCACTCTTCCACTGCGCCACGCCATAATAAAAAAGTTTTAGTAATAAAAACGCTTACCGGCCCGGATACATGTTTTTGTTGTTTACGGTGGTCACTCACTCGGTCTCGTTAACAAGTACGCACGAGGAGCATGTCCACACACACGAAAGCAGTCCAAGAAAAACAACACACAATTTGCAGTCATGTTTGATTGATTGATTGATACTTTTATTAGTAGATTGCACAGTACAGTACATATTCCGTACAATTGACCACTAAATGGTAACACCTGAATACGTTTTTCAACTTCTTTAAGTCTGGGTCCACCTTAATCAATTCATGGTACAAATATATACTATCAGCATAATACAGTCATCACACAGGTTAATCATCATAGTATATACATTGAATTATTTACATTATTTACAATCCTGGGCTGGGATGAGGAGTTTTGGTTGATATCAGTACTTCAGTCATCAACAATTGCATCAACAGAGAAATGGACATTGAAACAGTGTAGGTCTTACTTAGTAGGATATGTACAGCCAGCAGAGAACATAGTGAGTTCAGATAGCATAAGAGCAGGTAAACACATTAAAAGTGCATTTGATTATTTACATTAGGTTATTTATAATCCGGGGAGGTGGGATGTGAATGGAGGAGGGTATTAGTAAAGGGTTGAAGTTGCCTGGAGGTGTTGTTTTAGAGCGGTTTTGAAGGAGGATAGAGATGCATTTAATGTTACACCTGTTGGGAGTGCATTCCACATTGATGTGGCATAGAAAGAGAATGAGTTAAGACCTTTGTTGGATTGGAATCTGGGTTTAACGTGGTTTGTGGAGCTCCCCCTAGTGTTGTGGTTATGGCGTAGTTTGACATGTACTTCGGTATCAGGAAGGTGTAGCGAATTTTATAGACTAGGCTCAGTGCAAGTTGTTTTACTCTGTCCTCCACCCTGAGCCAGCCCAATTTGGAGAAGTGGGTTGGAGTGAGGTGTGATCTGGGGTGGAGGTCTAAAAGTAACCGGACTAGCTTGTTCTGGGATGTTTGGAGTGTAGATTTTAGGGTTTTGGAGGTGCAAGCGTAATTGAAAAAGGGTTGAATGAGAGTTCCCGTTAGAATCCTCAAGGTGCTTTTGTTGACCAGAGAGGAGATTCTGTAGAGGAATCTCGTTCTTTGGTTGACCTTTTTGATTACCTTGGTTGCCATTTTATCACAGGAAAGATTAGCCTCTAGAATGGAACCTAGGTAGGTGATCTCATCTTTCCTAGTGATAACAATGTCACCCACTTTTATAGTGAAGTCACTGACTCTCTTAAGGATGGATTCCGTTTTACCTAAGTGTATAGATAGCTTGTTGTCAGCGACACAACGGCAGCAATTTGGATGTCAATAGGCGAACCTGCAACCCTCATGTTTCTGGCACGTCCGCTCTACCCACTACGCCGTACCGCCCCATAAGCGGCCCAGCTATAGCCCTTAATCACAAATGTCTCAAAGGGCTGCACAAGCCACAACGACATCATCGGCTCAGATCCCACATCAGGGCAAGAAAAAAAAAATCAACCCAATGGGAACAACGAGAAACCTTGGAAGGGACCACAGCTGTGGAGATCACCCCTTTGGATGACCGGTGCAATGGATGCCGAGTGGATTCAGTTAATAATGTGAGAGTCCAGTCCATAGTGGGTCCAGCAGAGACGTCACTGACTGATGCATAAGGAGTGGTCACCCCGGGTCCCGACTTCATGTGAAAGTCCAGTCCGTTGGGAGACCAGTAGGGGATCGTCTTGAGTGGAGACAAGTCAACACAAAAACTCGGACAACTCCAACACCACACATAAAGTGTAAATTCCAGGTCTTTACATAAAGACTCCCCAAAGAGATTTGTGCTTATTCTACTTTCATTTATTAATTATGTTAATTTATTGATATTAATCATGAAATGATCTTACTAGAT